>NW_026883937.1:0-52693 GCF_032173495.1 Musca vetustissima
CATTGTCACATTCCACCTAATCGTCGACTATAAAGCCGCATTCGACAGCCTAATCCACTCAGAGTTGTTAAAAGTCATAACTGCTTTCGGCATTCTTGAAAAATTAACACGGCTATGCGGCATAATTTTAACTGGCACAAGGTCAGTAGCTAAAGAAAGTACCTTTCAGAGCGCTTCAATTCAGTCAAGGTGACAGTTTGTCATTTGACCTGTTGAATATCCTGCTGGAAAAAGTCATACCAGATGCAAATGTGAACAGAAGTGTACACCAAACAGGACAAGTTATTCGCCTACTCCGACGACATCGATATAATGGGTCGAACATTGCGAGCGGTAACAGCCACCTTTGGACAAATTGAGAAGGACTCTGCCAAAGTGGGTTTGGCAGTAAACGACGAGAAGACCAAGCTGATGGTATCAACGCACAAGACGTCCAGTAGACTCGGACCAACTGTGGAACTTGAGAACTACAGCTTCGAGGTAGTTAAAGATTTTATATGGAAGATCTATGGGCCGATCAATGTCGAAAAATAAATAGTGGTCAGACGTATTGAGCTACAGCGACTACGTTGGCTAGGTCATGTTGTGAAAATGCATGAGGATGTGCAATCTGAAAAGGTATATAAAAGCGAACCAGCTGATGGTTCACACAGAAGGGGATGACCGTCTTATGCAACAAACGTTCTGTCCCAAGTCATCTAATTAAGTTATGGACGGAAAACGTTATTGTTGTTTCCTAGTCGTTCTAGAAGCCTTTATTGTAAGTCGAACATAACAAATTTTACACGACAAGGGATCTGACCCACTGCTTATAATGACTGTTTTAACAATGATCGAACAACCAAGTATTTTGTTTGTAATATAACCAAATTTGAGTCGTATGGCGTATATTTTTAATCCGGGAAAAAATGTCTGAGCATACTGCTTCGATCACTGATTTTCACTCATTTGTATTATTATCATTTTTTTATTTCCTAACACCGAAATCCTTTCGCAAAAACTAGTAGCTATCCTGTGAAAAACAAAATGAAAACCATAGGAATTATTTTAAATCTCTTAACCATATGTCAAGATAGTTCTTTGCCTTTGGTTTACATTGAATACATACGGATTAAAATTGATTTACGAAGTCCGATTATAAAGTAAGAGATTAGAAACCTCAACCACTTACAAACACACACACACACTTACAAAAAACAAATGAAATTGCATAAGAAAAACTATACTGCACATAAACCAGTATCGGGCGAAGCACCGCACGCGTGCACTCTCGCGAGAGCTAAAATCACTATTCTCTCACACACATTCAACTGAACCCAATGAAGAACCATTGACACACACCCAAAGGCAAATGCGAGAGAATAGAATTTTTTACGCTCTGCCCGTGCCTGACATAAACAATACATACTAAAATTCCAATATACTCAATATATGCATTTGTGTGTACATTCGCATTGAATACATTTCTCTAACCAACCTCACTCACTGCTTTTTTTACTGTCCCGTAATTCTCTTATGTTTGCCTTTTTTACTTCCCTTTACTTACTTACTGTTGCATTTAAAAGCATTACAAACTGTTTTTATTGCATTCACAAAACTGTGTGTGTGTGTTCTTTTTTGTGAATATTCAGATACAATTGTAACCGAAGATGTTGTCTCTTTTTCCCCATTTCCTTCCACTCCTTCTTTTGTTTTGTTTTTACTGATGACTTTGTAATTTTCAATAGCAACCGCACACACACACGCACTCCCAATACATTCAAAGAATAATAACAAGAAATGAAATAAAAAATTTAAGTTTTTTGTGACTCGAAAGGATTTCATTTTGTCTAAGAGCAAGAGAGAAGACATTCCATTTAGTTAAGATAAAGGCAGACAAAATTGCATACGCTTCGGTTTTTGTGTGTTGTTGTGTCCTGTCGGAAAAACGGATCAGCATATAATAAAATGTCTGTTATAGTTTTTATTTCCATAAAGGCCTTGGCACAGACACATAGTTGTTATGAAGGTTGAAGGACTGTGTGTTGGATTTCGTTTTCTGTAGTTTTTGTTGTTTTAGCTGGGATTTTTTTTTTTTTTTTGTCAATGAAATGTCTCATTGTAGAATTTGATAAGTTATGAATGGATGAAACAAAAAAAAACACAATGTCACATTTAATGTGTCCTTGTAGAAACGAGAAGAGTACAACACAAAAGCTATTTAATGACTTAAATTTATTTAAATATTTAAGTTGAAATTTACTTACCAATTAACTGAAACGAATAAAAAATGTAATAAAGTTAATAAACAATATAAATGTAAATGACGTTATAAAAAACTGTATTTAAGAAATTCATAAAAAAAACAAAAGACAGAGAGTAGAAGGACATTTAAAAGATACATCTTTAAATAAATTTATTAGCAATATCAGAGCTACAAACTTTGATTTTTAAAGCACTATTGAAGTTAAATATATACTAACTATATTTTTAGTACAATGTTTGATGTTTTGAACATTTTCAAGGAATGCAGTATATATTTTTAAAATATTTTTTCATAAGCTTTAGTTTATTTTATAATGACTTTAATATTTTTAGAGTGGATTTTTTTTTAAATATTTTTAAGCGTATTGTGAATTTTTTTGAAAACTTTTCAAAGACTCTCTGAGCATGCATACTTTGTATACCCTACACAACTATGTTGTCAGGGTATTATAGCTTTGTGCAGCCCCAAAAGTTTTTAACGCTGCGGTCGTAGATCCACCTTTAAGTATACCGATCGTCATATCTCGACTAGGTGAGTCGATCTAGACATTTGTGTCCGTCCGTCCGTCTGTCCATCATAATTTGTAAACAGGATACAGGCCACAGTTATGGACCAATCTTCACGAGATTTTGCATGTAGGATGGGTTCTGGCTAATGAAGACCCCTTTTGGAAAAGATCGGTTAATATTTAGGGGATGAAATGGACCAATAACTTTATTTTTGTCGGCTTTTCTGGTCGCTCCAGAGGCCGCAATTATGGCCCAAACACCGCGAATTTTTGCATGGAAAAGGGGATCGGGCCAGAGAATAAGCATGCATGTTTTGACAAAGATCGGTCAATATTTAGCGGGTCAAATGGACCCTAACTTTTGTGTGAAAAAATACAAAATTTGTATTCTATAGCGTATATATTTACCATTGAAGGACATAGACCCGAGAAGTGGACAGTATCTCCAAGAGGAGTGGTTGACCTTTAAATTGGTACCAATTATATTGTCGTAGGTACTCGGATGCGGGAGTTACACTTAAATATTTACAGGTGCTTACGTATTCATATATTATTTAGTAACCTATTACCACACTGGAGGGCGGAAATATAGCGCTGATCGCTTTGAGAGGTTCCATGAGGTTCCAGTTATGGTCAAGGACAACGCGTAAAATGTTAGGTGATGATCAGATAATATTGCGCATTCTCAGAATATAGTACCACAGAATATTAGAACTTTTCCTACAAGTCTGATTAAACAAGTAAAAACGATGTTAAGTTCTAAATATTTAAAATGAATGGGTAGTACAGTTGTATAGGAGCTACACTGAAACTTGAGTGAATATATGTATAATTCAATGCGAACCCAAACTGTGTCCAAACTCCGAAAAATACCGAATATTTGGGGGGTACCGTTATAAGGGGCCTACCCTGAATTTTGGGTCAATATGTTTAGTACGAATATGTCTTATTCAATGAGAACCTAAAATATAAAATTACAGCTGATTCAATTGGAAAACTTGCCCAAAATCCCCAAAATATCGAATATTATGAGGGCTAAACCAAAACGTCGACCGATATATCCCATTTGAAATATCAAACATCCTAGGGGTACTAGCAATGTCTGTGCAAAATTTCCAAGCTCTATCTTAAATATTGCGATCTCTATCGTAATTTTAACAGACAGACGGACATACATAAATCGATATAGAATTTTATTCTGATAAAGCATAAAAATACTTTATGGGGTCTCCGCGAATATTTCGAGGTGTGGCAAACGAAATGACAAATTTAGTATACACTCCGACTTTTGATTAAGGGTATAAAAATGAACCTTTAATTTATTCATCACTGACTACCATGTGCCTTTCAAAGTAATGCGCCTCAGAGGAGCCAAATCACGTGAATAAAAACTCACGCAAAATCCATGATTGAGATTCGGTACGTTTCTGACGAATTGCTTCGCTCAAACGGTGCATAATTTTAGGGTAGTATTCCTTATTTACCTTGTGGCAAGAAATCATTGCGTTACAGTCGAAGAAAATATTGAGCAAAATCTTCGCATTTGATCGAACTTGAGTCCTTGATCAGAATAAAATTATACGCAGAAGATTTGGAAATTCCTTGATCAGAATAAAATGCAGAAAATTTGGACATATGTGCATGTTATGATACATTGGCTATATAAAAGTCCCGCCCATCTTCTCCATGATAACCTTAAACCCCATTATCTCAGCAAACATTTCCTATATAGTTTCATATTTTTCCATAACCCTCATTTTTTATTCTTTAAGATAGTATAGTTGCATTTTCCCCGTCGAATTTCTGAACCCTAAATTATGTAATAAGAATCCATTAAATTTCAGTTTATTCATAACCTTTAATAATTGACCTTCCAAAGAATATTATACATCAATTAACCCCTTTAAAAGTGTTAGGCAACCTTTATAGTTAACGTTTTTAACAAAGGACTATTATAGAATATACGCCTACAGTCTATTAGCCATTTACGTTTATACAAATTATATATATTTTTATGATAATAAACAATTTTAAAATGGAATTTCTATCTCGGCTCCAAGGTTAAAAGCCAAATATTTTTGACATTTTTACACTTGAGACTACATGACTTATCACTTAAAAGCTCCCACGTACAAAATCCATACAAATAATAAACAAAGAGTGAATGTTAACACAAACTCCCACACGCATACGTACATATACCCAAACAAACATACGCGTAGTGGTAAATATCCTAATGACAATAACACTGTGTATTTATGTGTGTTGGTGTGTTTTCTCTGAAAACATCAACCCAATTTGAATACATAAAGAAGGGTGTTTATGTCTGTATTTGTCATTGTATGATGTTGTTTATTTGTTTTAAGCGTTTGTATAATATGTAATGTCTGTGTGAGTGCTATAAATGTATGTGTATGTATGATTATTTATATTTTTCCTTTGAGTAAATGTTGTGTATTGTGCCCGAAGTCAGTCACCACTACCCGATGAATTATATTTCTCATAACAGCTATCAATTACAAACAAAAAATATCAGCTTTGTGCCACCACCAACAGAACCAGAATAGAAATGTCCAGCTATTTTGTGAATATCAGACAACACAAAATTACATATCTAACATTTTGCTTTGTATAGACAATACAAAAACAATGTGCATTTGTACATTAACGTTGGAAAACTATATATTATCTCTATCTCCCGCCCTCTTTATCTCCCTCTCTCTCCTCCCCTCGCTGGTTGGAGTGAGAGTGTAGTATACCAGGTCATGGACTTTTACAATTTTATTTAGTCTATAAATGACATTTTATTGTGTGATGGTGTTATTATAATTGATGTTTACCAACACACAGTCACACAAACACACACACATACATTAGTCTGTGTTTATACATTATCGGAATTTTGTAAATTGGCTGTTTTTGTGTTGTTGCTGCTGTTATTATTGTCTAGTTTTCTAATAATGTTTGCATACCACCAAACGATTTGAAAATATATCTATGTATATATCTGTGTTTGGCATGTTTTACACAAAAATACCATTTATTAAGTGTGATTTTGACATTCTTTGTTAAATAGCGTAAATTTGTGTGTTTGTAATGTACATTAGATTACTATTGAAAAGTAATTAACTGTATTTACAATAAAAACAACAATTAAAAAGTGTCAGTCGATATTGGTGACAAATATTATTGCATCATCATGATTTTATGGGGTTGCTACTAGAAAGAGTGGACCAATGAGTCACAGCATCAGTTTTGAAGAAATATTACGATGTGCACATTGCACATATGACATCGACACACATATGAAATCGACTACTTCTTCGAGAGCTATCGTTCGCACCAGCAAAATAGGCGGATCAAAGTTACTTAGAGAAAACAAGGAATATATTCTGTTAATATTTATGAATATATCTGAAACGGCTTAAACAATTTCTACTTGTCGAAATTCATTTAAGGGGACCTCCCCCATTCTCGGGGTCAAAATTTTTTTTGATTTAATTCGATTCTACACTAATTCAAGAATGTCTCTACAAAATTTCAAGTGAAAATCTTAAGAACTCTTGAAGATATAGCCAATTTATTGTGTCAGTATCAAGTGACGGTTAAAGGGCTTCTCAAACTTTAAACGCATTTTTCTCTAAACATTTTTTTGCGAATGGCGGGCACGATAACTCAAAAGCTAAAAACCCAATCGATTTCAAATTTTTACACGTTTCTCTGCGAGTGTATAGCTATCGTATGAACTAGGATAAAGCCAATCGGTGAAGATCTTCTTTATTTTTTAACTTGGTTTTTGGTCAAAAATCGGCGATTTTCCAAACATATTTTTTCAAAGGTCCGCCATTTTGTTAATTTTAGAGCGAAGTCAATAGTCCTAGTTCATACGAGAGCCAGACATGTACTCTTTTTAACACCGTTGGAATTTTCGGATTCCGATGTTCCAGTGAGGAGTTATCATGCCCGCCATTAAAAATAAGGACTTTTCTTTAATTACAAAAAACAACAACAAAGCAATAACAAATATAAATTATTTTTCTTCTCTTTTAAATCTTCAAATATATATGTGCAAAGTTACAAACCTTAACAAGCATTGGTATTGATTTACCAGCACATTGAAAATCTTGAAAAATTAAAATCGAGAAATTAAGTAGCCATGACTTTTATAAATAGGTATTGTCATTGAAGTAGGTGTCGATATTTTATTGTATTGAAAATTTTTCACAGTCTGTTTCAACCCTTAATAATAAACGTTGCTCTTCTTTTATAAAAAACTATCCTCGGAGTACTAATACTTTTTAACATATTCAGTATTCCATTATAAGCTGTATATTAAATTTGTCATTCAAAATATTGACCGGAAAAAATAAAATTCTATTTCGATTTAAGAATATCCGTCCGGTGTTCGCCTGTTGGAATCACGTCATAGAAAATTGTATATGTCGGTCCACATTTTGGTACAGCATCCATATAACGACACCCCTCAATATTCGGTATTTTGAGAAGATTGGGTAATTTGGGTATCTCATTAAGGGGTACAACATTGCTGCAAATCAATATTTCGAATAGTTCATGTGATAAGTAGTGCATGTTTTTCGAAAATGCTCCCCAAGTGGAAAAACTTTAAACAAGATTTAAACAGCTCAGTTCCAGTTTAGAGTTCACAGAAAATGTTCAATATTTCTACATATTGACCAACTTGAGTATCTGGAAATTGGTAATTCGCATTCTCCTGGCTTTTATATTCGGCACGGTCGAACTTAACGATGTTTCTATTTGTTTTTTACAGTGTTTTTGGAGCTACGCGACTGGGCAACACCACATCCGACTTCATTTGTCATTCATTATGCTATATAGGTTCTGCATTAAAATGCTTCCCATGACTTAAAGTCCCATCGTCTTCCCACACGGATTTATATGAAAAATTGAGATGTTTATTTATGCCTGCAGGTCTATTGTTCATTACACAATGATTTTTTTCTAAATGTCTTGGGTGAAAAGGCATGGCTGTACGGCGGATGACCCATCAATTCCAATTCTCCATATACTGCTTCCGTTCAATTGAGGGCTCATACCCCACCTCCATGATCCTTTAGAATCACGATCAAAATTTCGGCACCAGCCTTCTATAGCAAATTGTGGAGGATCCAATGAGGACAAACCTTTTGTATGGCGAAGGTATTGTGGAATAAATGCCCAAAGATGTCTCTAAATCACGACGTGTCAAAAAACGAGCTATAATCAGTTTACATACCGCATCAATCAACGGGCGTCTTTGGGGTCCTTCGGCGTCGGCTTTTTACAAGTGCTATAAGATGGTGCTTCATCGTCCTACGAAGATTTTGCGTCTATGTTTAAAATGTCCTTTTGCGTCTATGTTTAAAATGTCACAGTTTCGAATCGAAATGTCAGAAGACGAGAGACAACACTTAGTGATGCCTTAACTTGAAATATTTAAAGTAGTCCTCATATGCGAAAGCGTGGACTCATTCCGGCAGCATGGTTAAAACAAACATTATCCCTTAATATCGAGTAATGCAGGGTATTAAAGATACCTAAAATAGATGGGTTATATATATCGTGGTTAAGAAAAAAGCTTTAAAATATACCACTGGAGATCCGATATGTTAAATTAAACTTCATCTAGAAAATACTGCAAAGACTTATACATCTACAACTATATTGACAATTTTCAGGAAGAATACCATACTTTAGGTTGACAATTGGATAATGACATACAACATATTTACAATGTAACGGGATCTAAATATGGTGGTTATATAAATACTGCATATTTTCTCTGAGGTGTTCGTCCATACTCTAAAGAAAGAAAATTCCCTTATGGTCCTCTATTAAAAGAAGGTTTTCGTTTTTAACCCGAAAGATCATTTCGGTTATAATATACATACAAATCGGTAGCCATGGGAAATATTACAAAACGCTAGCCTATAATTATTGGAACAAATATAAGAAGTCTTTTGTAAATCTCATAACTGCTAAATTTAAAAAAAATCGATTTTTTAAATTTTTAATTTAATTTGAACCTATAACTTAGGGTACGCAACAGATCTCAGCGAGAGTTTCTCAACACTTTAAGGTGTCGAGAATGGGTGGGGTCCCCGTAAAAGCTTTTCATGTTAAGGCTTCACAAAATGTGGTTTAAGGAACAACTACTTTTTGGCCAATAGCATTCGGAATGCGAAATACCACGACAGGGTTGGCCTATGACAAATATTTCATAATGTTACAAACCATTTGGTACAGTTCTTATGGAACGAAGGTCTTTTAAAATTCATGATAACATATTTACAAAATATCCCATTTATATATATTTTATTTATTCTGCGTTGTCGACTTTTATTATTTTGCACATATCTAAAGCAGCTGCGGAAACTGTCAATTCCCCTTAAAAAATGTTGCGAATATATTAATATTTTAGCATCTTAATTTTTTCCTACAACACTGTGCAATTGGTGTGACAACAGATTTCATTTTACCACCGGAATATTTTAACACATACACACGGCAATATCAGTTTTCTCAATAGCCAGGCTTAAATGTTGTCCAACAACATTCGATGAACATTCCAAAGTCATCATCAATAAATTTGCCATTGTCATTGTTTTTCGTTTCGATTTTTTTTGTGTTTTCTTCTTCAACGCTCGAATTACATGTTTCAACGCCACTTCTGCTATTTATCTCTCATTGTCATCATAGCCGTCATCAGCACCGCCGCCGCCGCGGCCAACATCAGGACCATTTGGTATCCTTGGTGTTATTACCGCTTGGGTTTCTCATGAATTTGTAGTTTGGTTGTTGTTGCGTGAATTGTGTTGTGGGTGAATTGTTGGTTGCCACAATGACGCTGACACTGATGCTGATGATGGTGGTGATGGCGTAGGCAAAGATGGCTTTTGTCCTATATTTCATTATTGGCCATGTTTAAATCTTTAGGACTATTGTGGTCGTTTGTTTCAATGTTTTTGTGCTGTCTCTTGAATTTTGTGTGTAGGTCTGGGTGTTGTTATTGCTATTATTTTACAAATCCAACAACCGAACATAAAAATTGGTTATGTTTCTTTTTTTGTGTGAGTGAATAGTTGCCATTGTTGCTGTCTACATCATACTGGAAGTCATCATTTTTGTTATATGTTTGAGTGTGTGTATTTGTGTGCGTTCCAATGTCAGTGTCCCTGCTGTTACTGTGCTCAAACTAACGTCACAGAATTTCAATTTTCGATATCTTTCCTAACAATTGTCAATGTCATTTGTTTGTAGCATGTGTGTGAGCGAACGAAAGCTTATTTGCTCTTACCAATGTAACAGTAGGTGTTTGTATGCCATTGCCATTGTATATGTTGTCAATGTATTGGCTTCTGTTATTGTGTGATGTGTTACCAAAATGTGTCAAAAAGAAATTGATAACTGTATTTCATACACAATAGGATAATATTCATTGTCGTAGGCTGTAACGAAATTTATATCAATCGTACACTAAATAGTTATTATTGGAATTAATGGATAATATATTTACCTCTATAAAAGATATGATAATATAAAATATAAAGGAAACTAGCAGGAAAACAAAAGATTTCGGACTGTTATTATCCCCAGGAATACATGCATGCACTGGATTCTAATACAATTTTTGTGATTCCACGATTTACAATACGAATTAAACGGACAATAAAACATACAAATATAAATTTCCTGTCTTTGAGAGTCATATCTAAAATCTTAAAAGCGACATTTCTGTAAAATGTGTGATTGCCAAAACATTTCTGCAAAGGGATATATAAAGCCTTTTCTTCATGAACTATAGGTTCAACAGCAAAAAACTCATTACGCCATAAATCTAAAACTTGATCTACTGCGAATTTATTCCCCTGGCTTCTTGACAAGGAATTTCTCTTCCCCTAATTAAAAGCTCAATTTTGTAGCACAGTGTAATTCATTCAAAGTGTGAAAGCCACTGACATTCTTTTAATATATTTGTATTAAACAACACTGTGCTACACAAAAACCAGTAAGGGAAGTAGTAAAGTCGGACTGGGCCGACTATATGATATGTAGCCTTACAATTGCATGTCAATGTCCCCTCAAAGGGACATACTCATGTCCTGCAACCTATGATAAATTTAATTTCATTCGGACAGATTTATAATCGTCTTCTTACCATGGGACAAATTAATGGAGAACGATTTATAGCAAAATTGATACATGCTCTATACAAATCTGAACGGACTTTTACGAATCATAGCACTCATCGTTCTAGACCTAATTCAGTACGCTATGCCAAATTTCGTGCAAATAGAAAGTTATATAGGGACTTTGGTGCAACTAAAATCGGCCGAAAATATATAGGAGCTATATCTACATCTACACCGATTTTCAGGAAACTTAACACACATCAATCTAGACCCAATTCATTATGCTGTGCCAAATTTCTTGCAAATCGAAAGATATATAGGGACTTTGGTGCACCATTTACCTAAAATCGGACGAAAATATAAATGGGAGCTATATCTAACTCAGAACCGATTTTCACGAAACTTAACACACATCATTCTAGACTTTATTCAGTACGATATGCCAAATTCCATGCAAATCGAAGGATATTTAGGGGCTTTGGTACTCCATTTTCCTTTAATCGGACGAAACTATATATGAGAGCTATATCTAAATTTGAACCGATTTTCACAAAACTTGGCACACATCATTCTGCACCTAATTCAATATGCTGTGCCAAATTTCGTGCAAATCGAAAAATATTTAGGGACATTGGTGCGCCATTTACCTTAAATCGGACGAAAATATATATGAGAGCTATATATAAATCTGAACCGATTTTCACGAAACTTAGCACACATCATGCTAGGCTTAATACAGTATGCTGTCCTTGGGTCAAATAAGTGACGTATGCCAAATTTCATCTAATTGGGATAATAAATGCGACCTGTTCTTTGTTTACAATTTAACATGGACAGACAGACGGACGGACGGACGGACATGCATAAATCGTTTTAAAAAGTGTGTCTATCTCGTTTCCTTTTGCCTGTTACAAACATATTCACAAAGACATAATACCCGAATCTCTGAAGGGGTCTGTTAAGTCCCTTTTCCCAGAAATGGTTGAAAACTCATTAAAACGGGTTAATGGCAGGTCAGAATATTTGACAACAATTGTCGCAAACAAGTTTTACTCAAAATAGACCAAAACTCAAAAATCAACCTGAAAATCTTAAAAAATATAAACTCATTTCAGGGCTAAAACTGATCTTACTCTGAGTTTGTACCAATTTTCTCCACTGGATGTAGTTTTAGAAGGACCGTATGAAGAACAAAAATATTCTCCATTAAATTTTAGTACAAGTCCATTAAATTTTAGTGTAAGTAACGACCTCTGTAAGCCACCCACATTGTCCAACATGCCTTATGGACTGCTTAACCAACGACGGAACGCGTCGCATAATGATAGAAATATCTGTTTTTACTTTTCATTGCAACATCGATTACGAATTAGACCTTTGTCTCAACGTCGAAGTGGAGCTAATACCCATCACTTTTTTAATACTTCGAAGCAACTGCTTTACTTCCTCGAAATTTTAGTCATCGACTCACCTTTTAGTGTAACGATCGTCATGGCTCCACTAGCTGCATCGTTCTAGTTATCGGTCATTCCATCTGTTATGGACCAATCATCAGGTTCCAATCATGTCTGGCCAAAGACAGCACCTATAGTTTTTGGTAATGATCGGTTTATAACATTGGGGGATCAAATGAACTTTATTTTAGAGGTCAGACATACGACTCCAAAACCACTATATTTTACACTCGGGAGAGGATCTGGTCGACGAATAAGGGTGGCTATTTTAAAGAAGATGGCTCAATATTTAGCGTCTCAAATAGTATGTTTCGAAAAATTACAAAATTTGCCTTTGGGATATATATTCACTTCGGGCAGATATGATCCTGAAAATCTGATATCGTTTCTATTGACGTAATGCAGCGGATGTGGGAGATACACTAATTTTTTAAAATAGAATTATTAACTGCAATTAAAAAATTCTAATCATTATTATACCCAACACAACTATGTTGTCAGGGTATTATAGCTTTGTGCAACCCCAAGAGTTTGTAACGTCGCGAAATATTGGTCCTAGACCCACCTTTAAGTATACCGATCGTCATATCTCGACTAGCTGAGTCGATCTAGACATGTGTGTCCGAATGTCCGTCTGTCCATTGTAATTTTTAAACACGATACAGGCCACAGTTATGGACCAATCTTCACGAAATTTTGCATGTAGGATGGGTTCTGGCCAATGAATACTCCTATTGGGGTCTGGTAAAGATTGGAATTTATTTAGGGGATGAAGTGGACCAAATACTTAAATTTTGTCCGTTTTTCTGGTCGCCCCAGAGGCCGCAATTATGGCCCGAACATCGTGAAATTTTACATGAAGAAGGGGATCGGTCCAAACAATAAACATGCCTGTTTTGATAAATATCGGTCAATATTTAGCAGGTCAAATGGACCTTGACTGTTGTGTGAAAGAAGACAAAATTTGGATTCTATGGCGTATATATTTACTCCTAAAGGACATAGACCCAAGAGGGGTCTATCCATTAAATTGATACCAATTATATTGTCGTATGTTCTCGGATGTGGGAGTTACACTTAAATATTTACCGTTGCTTATGTACTCAGATATTATTTAGTAACCCATTACCACACTATAGGGGGGAAATATAGCGCTGATCGCTTTGAAATGGACAACGCCTACAATTGTCGGTGATGATCAGATTATAATTAAGAAATGAAGTGGACCGAATACATAATTTTTTGTGGTGTGATGCCAATAATAAGCCGAACATCAATACACAATCCACGGTGAAGTGAATCTTGACAATTAATTAGAAGAGCTGTATTGAATATTACAAATATTCGGAAAATATGCCAGTGTAAGGAAGATGTGCTGTTGACCTCTAATCGGCCTAGAGGGAGCAAATATCACGAAATATCGCCTAGGCTCGGAATAAACATTCGCAGAAAGTTAGAGTTCCGTGGTAGTTGTGTAGGGTATGGTATGGTCGGCCCCGTCCGCTCAGTGGTTAGAATATAGCATTATGATCACTACACAATGTAATACAAATATGTGTAGGGTATCGTATGGCTCATCTCGGCTCATCTCATCTCGTCCGAATACACTACTCTAATTTCAACTAGTGGTTGACAAATTTCAAAACTATAACAATTGTCACACTTTCCGGTACATCCTATAATTTGAATTTCTGTGTGTGTGTCTGTCAGAATTTGTCTTCAGCTTAACGTGCACCCCACCACGGCGTTACAACACATCATGAATCCTGCTGATATATATTGTTGTACATATATTTGAATGGACAACACTTCCCGCCGAGCTATTCTGTATTGTTGTTGTTTTTGCTGCTGCTGTTTGTCATGTCTTTTCGGTTGGTTTAAGTTTGAATGGATGCGAATTTAATTCAAAGTTTGTCAGTTACATTTTGACACCTTCAAATGGGTGTGGAATTACAAAAATGGCATACCCAGATATTCCAACAACAGCAACAACAATATTGGAATATCTGTCGATGATGTTAGTGAAATGTGTGTGTGCGAGTGTGAAAAGGTTGCGTGTCGCAATGGTTTGTCATCACTACCGAACTAAAGTTCTGCCAGTGAGTGAGTGACTGACTGAGTTTTTCATTCAATCAATCGACCATGTCAAAAGGTGTGCGCCAGTCAGTGTCTCTCTACGAAATTTAATTATCGCAAAAACTGTCATGATTCATTTTTGCCACTGGAAAAGATTTTGCAAATCACGTATTACACCCCCATACACTCTGACCTCTGGAAACAACAATAGTGAGGGCAGAGAAGGAAAGGACAGACCTGGTCGTTACTAGTTTTCCATATATATCAATAACAATTTATATGTTTTGTGTGTGTGTCTGTGTAAGGTTGGAGTATAATAAAATGACTTTATTATGACACCCGTCAATTCTGATGTCATTCTGAGAATGAGATTAGAATTATAATGGGTAACAAAATCAATGGGAGAGTGAGAGATATAGTGTAGCGTGTTGTTTTATAGTTATTTGTCGTATTCTTCTTTTAATCTATTTTCCAATTTTGAAAAAAAAATTAATTGGTAATGGTTTGCCATGAAATGGTCAAAGTCACAGAAGTTGAGAAATGGTATTTGGTAGACAAAGCATTTTAATTTTATATACGTAATTTTTAAATTTAAGTTTTTGATTAAAATAAAAATATATTCAGATCTCAAGAATATTTTTTCTAGGACCTTCCATAAGGCATGGATTTTTTAAAGAATATGTTTTTCAAGGACAATCCATAAGGCGTGGATTTTTTTAAAGAATATTTTTTTCAAGGATCATCCATAAGGTGTGAATTTTTTAAAGAATATTTTTTTCAAGGACCAACCATAAGGCGGGGATTTTTTAAAGAATATTTTTTTTCAAGGATCATCCATAAGGTGTGAAATTGTTAAAGAATATTTTTTTCAAGGATCCAAACAAGGCTTGGATTTTTTGAAGAATATTTTTTTAAGACCAGGATTTTTTTTTATATTTTTTAAGGAACAACTATAAGTCGTTAATTTTTTTAAAGAAGATTTTTTCAAGGATCCATAAGGCGTGGATTTTTTAAAGAAGATTTTTTCAAGGATCCATAAGGCGTGGATTTTTTAAAGAAGATTTTTTCAAGGATCCATAAGGCGTGGATTTTTTAAAGAAGATTTTTTCAAGGATCCATAAGGCGTGGATTTTTTAAAGAAGATTTTTTCAAGGATCCATAAGGCGTGGATTTTTTAAAGAAGATTTTTTCAAGGATCCATAAGGCGTGGATTTTTTAAAGAAGATTTTTTCAAGGATCCATAAGGCGTGGATTTTTTAAAGAAGATTTTTTCAAGGATCCATAAGGCGTGGATTTTTTAAAGAAGATTTTTTCAAGGATCCATAAGGCGTGGATTTTTTAAAGAAGCGTGGATTTTTTAAAGAAGATTTTTTCAAGGATCCATAAGGCGTGGATTTTTTAAAGAAGATTTTTTCAAGGATCCATAAGGCGTGGATTTTTTAAAGAAGCTTTTTCAAGGATCCATAAGGCGTGGATTTTTTAAAGAAGATTTTTTCAAGGATCCATAAGGCGTGGATTTTTTAAAGAAGATTTTTTCAAGGATCCATAAGGCGTGGATTTTTTAAAGAAGATTTTTTCAAGGATCCAAAACAAGGCGTGGATTTTTTAAAGAAGATTTTTTCAAGGATTATCCAAAACAAGGCGTGGATTTTTTAAAGAAGATTTTTTCAAGGATCAAAACATAAGGCGTGGATTTTTTAAAGAAGATTTTTTCAAGGATCCAAAACAAGGCGTGGATTTTTTAAAGAAGATTTTTTCAAGGATTATCCAAAACAAGGCGTGGATTTTTTAAACAAAATTTTTTCAAGGATTATCACACCAATAGGCGTGGATTTTTTAAACAAGATTTTTTCAAGGATAATCACACCAAGACACGTGGATTTTTTAAAGAAGATTCTTTCAAGGATTATCACAAAAATAGGCGTGGATTTTTTAAAGAAGATTTTTTCAAGGATTATACCAAAACATAGGCGTGGATTTTTTTAAAGAAGATTTTTTCAAGGATTATCCCAAAACATAGGCGTGGATTTTTTTAAAGAAGATTTTTTCAAGGATTATCACACCAAACATAGGCGTGGATTTTTTAAAGAACATTTTTTTCAAGTATTATCCAAAACAAGGCGTGGATTTTTTAAAGAAGATTTTTTCAAGGATTATTCCAAAACATAGGCGTGGATTTTTTAAAGAAGATTTTTTCAAGTATTATCCCATAACATAGGCGTGGATTTTTTAAAGAAGATTTTTTCAAGTATTATCCCATAACATAGGCGTGGATTTTTTAAAGAAGATTTTTTCAAGGGATATCCCAAAAATAAGCGTGGATTTTTTAAAGAAGATTTTTTCAAGGGATATCCCAAAAATAAGCGTGGATTTTTTAAAGAAGATTTTTTCAAGGATTATTCCCAAACATAGGCGTGGATTTTTAAAGAAGATTTTTCCAAGGATTATCCCAAACATAGGCGTGGATTTTTTAAAGAAGATTTTTTCAAGTCGTGGATTTTTTAAAGAAGATTTTTTCAAGTCGTGGATTTTTTAAAGAAGATTTTTTCAAGGATTATTCCAAAACATAGGCGTGGATTTTTTAAAGAAGATTTTTTCAAGGATTATTCCAAAACATAGGCGTGGATTTTTTAAAGAAGATTTTTTCAAGTATTATCCAAAACATAGGCGTGGATTTTTTAAAGAAGATTTTTTCAAGGATTATCCAAAACATAGGCGTGGATTTTTTAAAGAAAATTTTTTCAAGGATTATTCCAAAACATAGGCGTGGATTTTTTAAAGAAAATTTTTTCAAGGATTATTCCAAAACATAGGCGTGGATTTTTTAAAGAAAATTTTTTCAAGGATTATTCCAAAACATAAGGCGTGGATTTTTTAAAGAAGATTTTTTCAAGGATCCAAAACATAGGCGTGGATTTTTTAAAGAAGATTTTTTCAAGGATTATTCCAAAACATAGGCGTGGATTTTTTAAAGAAGATTTTTTCAAGGATTATCCAAAACATAGGCGTGGATTTTTTAAAGAAGATTTTTTCAAGGATTATCCAAAACATAGGCGTGGATTTTTTAAAGAAGATTTTTTCAAGGATTATCCAAAACATAGGCGTGGATTTTTTAAAGAAGATTTTTTCAAGGATTATCCAAAACATAGGCGTGGATTTTTTAAAGAAGATTTTTTCAAGGATTATCCAAAACATAGGCGTGGATTTTTTAAAGAAGATTTTTTCAAGGATTATCCAAAACATAGGCGTGGATTTTTTAAAGAAGATTTTTTCAAGGATTATCCCAAAACATAGGCGTGGATTTTTTAAAGAAGATTTTTTCAAGGATTATCCCAAAACATAGGCGTGGATTTTTTAAAGAAGATTTTTTCAAGGATTATCCCAAAACATAGGCGTGAAGATTTTTTCAAGGATTATCCCAAAACATAGGCGTGGATTTTTTAAAGAAGATTTTTTCAAGGATTATCCCAAAACATAGGCGTGGATTTTTTAAAGAAGATTTTTTCAAGGATTATCCCAAAACATAGGCGTGGATTTTTTAAAGAAGATTTTTTCAAGGATTATCCAAAACATAGGCGTGGATTTTTTAAAGAAGATTTTTTCAAGGATTATCCAAAACATAGGCGTGGATTTTTTAAAGAAGATTTTTTCAGGAAGAGATCCTCCTAGGGCGTGGATTTTTTAAAGAAGATTTTTTCAGGAAGAGATCCTCCTAGGGCGTGGATTTTTTAAAGAAGATTTTTTCAAGGATTATCCAAAACATAGGCGTGGATTTTTTAAAGAAGATTTTTTCAAGGATCCATAAGGCGTGGATTTTTTAAAGAAGATTTTTTCAAGGATCCATAAGGCGTGGATTTTTTAAAGAAGATTTTTTCAAGGATCCATAAGGCGTGGATTTTTTAAAGAAGATTTTTTCAAGGATCCATAAGGCGTGGATTTTTTAAAGAAGATTTTTTCAAGGATCCATAAGGCGTGGATTTTTTCATATTTTTATGTTTCCTTTCGTTCTAAATATATGAATAAAATATCCATAATTTTAAACTTCTTAATTGCCCGGCACGGTAAAACACATTGTGTGCAGCATAAAAATTTATAACTTTATTTATGAATATGACCATAAATATTTTCTTTGCTTTTGTTGAATTCACCACATCTTAAATGGGGTCAATGTTTTGATATGAAATAAAACAAGTTTTCTTTTTTGTTGTTTTCTGTTAAACATCAGGCTGGCTATGTTTGTTTTTAAGATGAAATAAAGTTCAAGCGAGAGTGAAAGGACACCCCCGAGACACTTGAATTTTAAAGAGGAAAAGAAAAAACGAAGTGCAAACATGGATCACTTCTCGCTCTTCTCGTTTGCTTTTATGCAACATAAATTAAGTTCATATTTTTTTGTTGTTGTTGCTCGTACGACATAGAAGATTAGCCGTACAAATAGCCTTACGAAATGGGACACCCACAATTGATTCGGACAGTTCATAATAAGTCTATTGCTGTTGTTGTCGGCCATACTTAATTTCCAGTAAATCTGCACACAAAGCTGCTGCTGCTGCTAGTCTTTCCGACTACTTGAGATTGTTGTTGGTCGGGTGGTTCGTTGTTATGCTTGCAGGCAATGACACCACCTCATGCGGCAGCAGGAACAACAAAAGTGGCATTAATAAGAACTGATATTAAAGTCCAGTCCAATGGACAAAGTTTTCAAGATTTAAAGAGCATAATAAACAAGTAAATATCAGCTTGATAACCCCGACCGACAACCTCTCTGTTGGGAATAATACTGTTGGTCGCCCCACAACCCAGCAGAAAGGCTGGCTTTTAAAACTCATACTCGAGCATATAAAAAACATCTTGGTTGTAGAAAATGAAGAGACAAGAAAAATGAAGAGAGAAAAGGCAAAGGAAACTTTTATATACTAAAATGTACAATGACATTGTACCATAGTACAAGAATAAACTTTGCTTATATTAAAATGGGGTATAATGTGGGTTTGAGATATTTTTAGATCGGGGGAATATTCATTTGTATAAAATATTCTAAATGTATCCATAATTTTTTAGGACATACTTGGACTTGGTGTATTGCCGAATTAAACACACAAACCGATATTATCCGAATTTCTTAAAAATAAACCAGTAAGGGAAATAGTAATGCCGGACGGGGCCAATTCAAGAGATTCATCCTAACGGACCTCGCATTTTTGAAGGAACATTGACATAAAGAAGGACTAAATTAAAAATGTCATCTGTGTTTATATGCGAACCGACCGATCGATGGCTTAGATCCACCATAGTATCGAGGGTATATTAAGTTTGTTTTTCCGCGCTATTCAAGAAATTTCGGTGAAATTAGTTACAATGCACTAACAGAAATGAAGAATTTGTTGCACCATTTACCTTATATGAAATATAGGACTTTATTTAACATGCTTGGGAATGTCCGATTTTGGTCAAATATGCGCCATTTTATTGTATGATTTGTTGCCATTTTAGGTAAGTTTATAATAGAATATAGTTCTGCTCTCTATTTGCAAAAAAAACTCTAGTAGACGATTTTCACAATCCTCGCTAGATTTTTAGCTGTTACATGGTTGTTTTTTAGCTCTTTAGCTTCCAACGAGCATAAATCTGAAATTGTTTGGTCGATATCGAGGAATCTATCTGTACAGTCATCTGCCGAAAAAATAATGAATTTCTTTTTCTCATACCTAATATTTTGCCACATGTCAGTATTTTATAACATTTTTCAAATATAAATTATATTCACAAAAAAAATTTGATCTTGAATAATGTCATTTGTAAATCTTGACCCACAATGATAAGTGATGTCTAGCACAAATTTGAAATATTGAACTTTTTTTCCTATCTAACTGAAATAGAATTTTTGCCAAAAATGGGAATTCTGGTCCATAGTGCTGTGGCTCGAATACTTTCACCAGTAAATGGAAGATCGAGACACTGGCTCCGCTGTTCGGGCTATTGTGACTAAATTTCGTACCAAAGAGAAGAAATATTGGTAAGAGTATGCAAAAATTTGACTAAGCCGATGGACCATTTGAGGCCTGGTATTCCTAAATCTTTTATAAAAATCACCATCACTATGAAAAATAATAAAACCAGTTTCTGGTAAATATTCACATTATCACTATTAGGTCAGAAATATGTATCTAGTAACCCTCGTACCCGCCACCTTGGTTCGAAAATGATGCTGGGGCTTGAGGAGATTTGGGATAATCCATTATTTATTTAACATGCTTCGGAATGTCCGATTTGGGTAAAAAATGCACCGTTTTGTTGTATGATTTGCCATAAAAGCCCTTTTCTATATTTCAAAAAAAAAAAAAAAAAAATATATATAGTAGTCGATTTTCTCAATCCTCCCAATATACCAATTTTTTATCATTAAAAAAAGTTTGCAATACAAGAAAAAGATGATAATCGCTTGGTGTATGGCGGATGGTATTAAAGCTTCAAAACCAAGCTCCTTGGCTTGCTTTGTCCAAGAAAAACTTTAAAATGTACCGAACTTTCTCTTTGCTCACTTACATTTTTAACACACTGTAACTCAAAACTGAATGTACCAAACAAAACACGGCAAAATATTTTTTTACAGCAAAATGTCACCCTTCCAACGAGCATAAATTGTTTGATCGATACGTTACGAGAAATCTATTAGTATCTGCCCTCTGCCGAAAAAATAATGGATTTGTTTTTCCCCAACCTAATATATATACGAGCAATATCTAAATCTGATCTAATTTCATCGAAACTTACCAACCATTATTGTAGACCCATTCCGATACGTTGTATCAATCGTACACACTTTAATTTTTTGGCGCACAATTCACTGAATATCGGACGAAAATATATATTTGAGCTATATCTAAATCTGAACCGATTTCAATAAAAATTGGCACACGTTAGGCTACACTAAATTTAGGACGTTGTGCAAAATTTTGTGTCAATAGGCCTGAATTTGACTCTTTGGTGCACCATTTACTAAAAATCGGACGAAAATATATATGGGGGCTATACCTAAATCTGAACCGATTTTCACTCTTTTAACTTAACACACATCATTCTGGACTCAATTGAGTACGCTATGCCAAATTTCATGCAAATCGAAGGTTTCAAAAAATTTAATTTTTTATTTCGATTTAATTCGAACCTACACTAATTCACAAATGTTCCTATAAATTTTCAAGTGAAAATCTCAACAATATTTGAAGATATAGCCGATATATTGTGTCAGCATCAAGTGACAGCAAGAGGGTTTCTCAAACTTTAAACGCGTTTGTCTCCAAACAGTGTTTTTGCAAATGGCGGGCACGATAACTCAAAAAATAATAACCAAATCGAATTTGGGACGTTTCTCTGTGAGTGTATAGCTATCTTATGAACTAGGATAAAGCCAATCGGTAAAAATCTTCCTTATTTATTAATTTAGTTTGTGGTCATAAATAGGCGATTTTCCAAAAAAAAATTAAAGTTCCGCCATTTTGTTAATTGTTGTGCGAAGTCAATAATCCTAGTTCGTACGAGAACCAGACATGTACTCTTTCTAACACCGTTGGAATTTTCGGATTCCGATGTTCCAGTGAGGAGTTATCATGCCAGCCATCAAAAATAAGGACTTTTCTTTGATTACTAAAAACAACAACAAAAATTTTTTGTAAGTTATTTTTCTTCATTTTTAAATCTTCAAATATATATGTGCAAAGTTACAAATCTTAACAAGCATTGGTATTCATTACCAGCCATTTTAAAATCTTAAAAATAAAAAAATTGAGAATGGGTGGTTCCCTTAAATCGGACGAAAATATATATGGCAGCTATATCTAAAACTGAACTGATTTTTACGAAGCTTACCACACATCATTCTAGGCCTAATGCAGTATGCTGTGCCAAATTTCGTGCAAATCGAATGATATATGCGTGGACTTTGCTGGACAATTTATCTTAAATCGGACGAAAATATATATGGTAGCTATATCTAAAACTGAACTGATTTTAATCAATTTCAATAAGGTTCGTCCTTGGGGCAAATAAATGACCTGTGCCAAATTTCATCTCATTCGGATAATAAATGCCACCTGCGCTTTGTTCACAATTTAACATGGACAGGCGGGCCGACAGACGAGCATGCATAAATGGACTCAGAAAGTGATTCTATGTAAATTCTCAAAGAACCATGGGTCTATCTCGTTTCCTTTTGCCTGTTACAAATATATTCAAAAAGACATAATACCCTGTACCCCAATGTGTTGAAGGGCATCATTCACTTCAGTTACAATCAAAAAAAAAAAAAAAAATGACACATTTATTTTTAAGAAACTACCTATCCAATAACCTTCCAATCATAGTATAATGTACATATTATATACTTTACGAAGTGCTATATAAAGAAGAATAAATATATAAAAAAAGTTATGTAAAAGCAAATAGCACTTGAATATAAATATTCATAAGCCATAAGGTTGGGTCATATGAATTAGTTAGAGATCAAATAAAAACAAACGAACACACATACATACACACAAAATATACACTTGGAATACCCAGTGAGCTTATTTCGTTGATGCTGACAAAAACAGAAATATACCATTTATTGGATAATATACTCTATATACATGGCTACTCTTGTTCTCAGCAGCAAGCTAGCTAGCTGTTCACACAAAAACTATTATCACAAAAAAGAACGAAATTATTAGTTTCCTCTTTTGTGCGGTGACAAAAAAGAAAGAAAAACAGCTTACAGATTATGGTTGAATATTCAAGGCTATTGTTCAAATTGTTTGTTGGGTGTGCTGTGACACTGTGTGTGTTAGCTTCTTTGTATTTTAGCGACAAACTTGAACAATATGTTTCATTTTTGTTGCTTTATGAAAAAGTCACAAAAAAACACACTTGCACACAGACACATTAACAATTTGATTCTTGGTTCAAAAGAGATCGCTGAGAAAGAGGGAGAGCTACAAAAGTCAAGTTTATCGAAAACAAAAGACCCCCAAAGCATAAGAAGGACAACAGACTTTTGTCGGTAAATATTTCTGTGTTTGAGACATTCATTTTTGTTGTTGTTGCTGTTCATCACTTGTAGGACAAAAGATACCACACTTATGATGAATATTATCTAAGAATTGGAATTTGTATGGAAAGTGACTATTTTAGTGCAATTGTGGGTCAAATTTGTCTTTTTGATAACAAACCGAAACGATTGACACAAAATGGAAACTGATGACAGATGAATATAAGCATTATATTATCGGCAGTATGATTGGCAAATTTTATTGTTTTATATGAAATGAAGGAAAATATTCAGAATCAGATCAGAACTGTCAGAATAATAAATGATAATTTTTTATAGATTGACATCCTACTTAAAGATCTCATGAAGTTCGTTGAAGCGCAAGTTTTCTGAAAGGAAATATGTTCTTGTGAAAGGTTCAATATACTTTTTACAAGTTTCATATTCAGATTTCTCCTGACAGGTATTTCCTGATCGGATTTTATTTATTGGGAATGTCCACCTCATGGTAGATTATATGTAAATGTCAGCTCGGCTGAACATAACGATGTTTTTACTGTAGTTTTTAAATTTCCTCGATTACACTGCATTTTCCAAAACCCTGTTATCCAAAAAAACATGTTTTGTGCAAATTAAATATATCCATAAACCCTTTCGATGTAAAAACAATTTTTGGTTCGATAACATTTTTACCAATAACCCGAATGCCTAGCATTTTTTTTTTTTTTTTTTGCTATCGACAGCGTTTTTATTCATTTATAATTTTAATCTAATTAGAGCTTAAGTGGCCTTAACGCAACTAACAAACGTTAGGAAAAAACAGGCGGCTGGCCGACCATAAAACAAGAGGGGCGTCGAAAGGTATGGAGGTATAGCAGTAGCTGCAGTAGTAGTGCTTGTTCGCTTGTGTACATTTTAATTAGTTGCTTGCCAAAGATAATTGATATTCCATGTAATCTGTGGTCTTAGTTATGGTAAACCTATTATCGTCATTGAGCGCAACTATCGCAGCAAAGGCAATTTCGATAACAACGAAACGAAGCTAAGTAAATAAAAAATATGATTGATTAAGAAGCGGGCTTCTTTGTTTGGTAGTGGGGAACATGAAATTATTTAATTTGCAAATTGAGTAGTGCTTTCTTTTTTGTAGGAAAAATAATATAATAAAGAAAGAGTGTAAAGAATAAAGAACGAGTTGCAATTCGAATTATCGAATAATGAATTATTATTTTTCTTAGCATGAATAAGTTTTGCAAAAAACATTGACAGAAATCTTCAACATTATCTAAGTTTGTTATGCGTGAAATAGGAGTCCAAAAATATGAGTAAATTTAAATTTCAACTACACCAAAAATGATATCTTCGTAAATCAGTTTTTATACCCTCCACCATAGTATGGAGGGTATATTAATTTTGTCATTCCGTTTGTAACTCACCAAAATATTAATTTCCTACCCTATAAAGTATATATATTCTTGATCAGGGTAAAATTCTAAGACGTTCTAGTCATGTCCGTCCGTCCGTCTGTTGTAATCACGCTATCTTCAGGAGGAATTTAGATAGGGTGCTGAAATTTTGCATAGGGTTGTCTTTGCAGGCAGGTCAAGTTCGAAGATGGGATATATCGGTCCACGTTTAGGCATAGCTCCCATATAAGGGTACGTTTTTCAACCGAATTCGCTGAAATTTTGTACATTGGGTTCTTATTGGGTACTAAATGTCGCCACAAAAAATTATAAATATAGGTCCACTTTTTCTGGTAGCCCCATATAAAGGTACCTCCTATTTTTCAGTATTTTGGGGGTTTTGGTCGTATTTTTCCACCAAATTGGCGGTAATTTAATACTTTGAGTTCTAAATAGGTTCCAAATCACTCCACAAAAAATTATTAATATAGGTCAATTTTTCTTGGTAGCCCCCATATAAGGGTACCCCCAATTTTCGGTATTTTAGGGTTCTTTTTCAACCGAATTCGCTGAAATTTGGTATATTGGGTTCTTATTGGGTACCAAATATCTCCACTACAAATTATAAATATAAGTCAATTTTGTCTGGTAGCCCCCATATAAAAGTATTCGGCATTTGGAAGTTCTTGAGCGCGTTTTTCAACCGAAATCACTGAAATTTGGTATTTTGTAGCCGTATATGGAAACAAATCTCCCTACCAAAATTTATTAATAGTCAACCCCTTTTAGGCGTAGTCCTCATATAACCCCATTTTTTATATTAATATAATTATCTGTTTTTTCCGCGTTTTGGGTTTGGTTCTAACACTCTGTGGTAATCATTTCACCGGCGAAGGATATCGAGATAAAAAACTAGAACGTACGGTTCGATAATGAACTATATATGAACTAAAACCCGTATTTAGACCTAGCCCCTGTGTGGGAGGTACCAGAAGGAGTGGACCGATGATCCCCATCTTCGAACTTGAACTAAGTTTGGAAGATGGCCAAAGTTTGGATGAAATCGAAATTTTCTGAAATAAATTTGATCCAAAGAAACATGGATCTAGAACCATTTTAACCGTGTCAAAGTGTATATGGCCTCATTATCCATAAAGCTGAGAGAATTATTGTCCATTAACCCTTTCAGTGTTTTTGTCGAATATATTCGACATTTAAAAATTTTCTCTTTCTTTGCGATTTTTCGGTTATCCTATGTACCGTTAACATTGATGTTTTTGTTTTTGCTGAAAAACAGACAAATCTGTCCGAGGGTTAAAATGAAAATTGTTTTTTTTTCTAAATTCTATGATTTTATATAACTTTTAATATAACTTTTATATATAACTTATAGATTTTTATTCCGACAAACATTTTTTTGACACTGAAAGGGTTAAAAATTTCTGAAATTTGTTTTATAGTTTGTGGAAATGTCGATATAGGTCCACTTTTTGGTATTTTCCCTATATTTTTATTTCAAGTACCTGTCAGTATATCTATGGTGGAGGGTATCCACAGTTCGGCCCGGCCGAACTTAACGCTTTTTCACTTGTTGTCTTTTTTCAATCCGACCCCGAAAATATGTTTTGGAAAATCCAACCTAAAAGTCGGTTATATGATCCCTTACAGTAATGACTGTATATGAAATGTACCGAATATCGGATGGCACCATTTAAACCTTTAAAATATGAAATAATTTGAGTTCCACGTTAAAAATTATTGTTGAGGAAGATTTGAAAAATGTCCTAAGAACTTCAAGCTGCCATTACAAAGCTCGTAATTCTCTTTACTTCTTAACAAATATCCTAAAAATTTCTATTCTGGATATTGAACCCTCAAAAAAGTAATCAAATGGTCCCTGAAAAACAAATCTAAAAACCTTTACCATACATGGTCCTTGAAAATTTTCACTCAAAAACTTTGCAAATATAATTTTATTTTATTAAGAATCCGCTCAAATGCCCCTCAATATTCAGTAAAAAAATTATTCTAAAAATTGAGTTATACATTTTATAATCCTTGAGAAAAAAAATTGATAAAAAACTTACTCTAGTAAATTATAAAGTCCTTCTCTGCCTTCCAGCCTATGAAAAGCCTTTAATAGGCCTTCAATAAATGTTCACGATTATAGCCCTGATATTTCTTGCAAAACTATGTACAAACCAGAAAGCGGAGCAATATCCACGAAAATCTAACTGTCTGTGATACTACATTCTTAGCTTGGACAATATTTCGCGATATTTGCACCCTCTGGACCAACAAATATTACTAATATTCGGTACAGCTCTTCTAAAAAAATAAATTTTCGGACCAATTCATCCCAATATTATTATCTGATCATCACCGAAAATTGTAGGCGTTATCCTTGACCATACATGGATCCTCATGGAAAAGTTCAAAGCGATCAGCGCTATATTTCCACCATCTAGTGTGGTAATGGATTACTAAATAATACATGAATACGTAAGCACCTGTAAATATGTAAGTGTATCTCCAACATCCGAGTACATACGACAATAAAATTGGCATCAATTTAAAGGTCAACCATTCCTCTTGGATATATTAACTTCTCGGGTCTATGTCCTATTGTAATTTTTCACACAAAAATCAGGGTCCATGTGACCAGCTAAATATTGACCGATATTTATTTTATGCTTACTCTTTGAGCCTATCTTCTTCTCCATGTAAAAATTCGCGATGTTTGGGCCATAATTGCGACCTCTGGAACGACCATTTCATCCCCTGGTCCATTTCATCCCCTGGTCCATTTCATCGCCTAAATATTAACCGATCTGGATCAAAAACAATAGGGGTCTTCATTGGCCAGAACCCATGCTACATGCATAGATTGGTTCATAACTGTGGTCTGCATCGTGTTTTCAAATTATAAAGGACAGACGGATGGACGGACGGACACACATGTCTATATCGACTCAGCTAGGACCAATATTTCGCTGCGTTACAAACTTTTTGGGCTGCACAAAGCTATAATACCCTAACAACATAGTTCTGTAGGGTATAAAAATCTGATCTTATACCAGTAGTCGTAAAAAATATTCTTTGGAAATTAACCCTCTAGTGGCCCTAGCAAAATCTAATTTGCAAATCGACTCTCTTCTTGTCCAAGAAAAATATTCGTTAAAATTCCACTCATCGTAAGTCCTATAAAAAATTAAAAAAAAATACAATCTGCTGTTCCTAAAAAATATTCTTTAGAATTCAACTCTCGCATTAAAAACAAAGATCTGCTAGTAATAGAAAAAAATATTCCTCAAAAATCCATCCTCTACAGGTTCTGAAAAATATGTTCCTTATAAACCATGCTCTGCTGCCCTACAAAAAATATTCAAGTAAAAGTGTCATTCGGTGTTGCCGACAGTTATAAACCCCCAGCCTATGGTTTACGGAGGTCTTCAGAATTACATACATATTGTTTTTTTATCAAAGACCCTTAGGAGAAGTACCCGAAGAGGTGGACCAATGGGTCCGATTTTCGGACTTCATCTACGCTTGGTAAAGGTAACAGGTTGGAATGGACCAATTGGTCCCATCTTCGGACTCGACTTAGGCTTGGTAGAGATAAAAAGTTGTGTAAATCAGTTATAAACCCCCAGCCTATGGTTTACGGAGGTCTTCGGAATTACATACATGTTGTTTTTTTATCAAAGACCCTTTGTAGGAGAGGTACCCGAAGAGGTGGACCAATGGGTCCGATCTTCGGACTTCATCTAAGCTTGGTAAAGGTAACAGGTTGGAATCCCATCTTCGGACTCGACCTAGGCTTGGTAGCGATAAAAAGTTGTGCAAATTTGGTATTTCTTTCGCCCAATATTGGATTTATAAATATTGAAAATTTTGACCATTTGTGGGGGAGGTACCAGAAGCAGTGGACCAATATTCCCCATAGAAGATGTGTATAGTTTGAATAAAATCGATTGTTCTCTTCGAGAGTTATAGTGTGCAGCAGCCGGCCAGACAAACGGACGGACGGACATTTGTAAATCGACTCCATGGGTTCTGGAATTAATATTTCGAAATCCACGATCTGCAACAGCTAGAAAAATTATATTTGTTTTAAAAGTCTACACTCTACTCTACTAAATTTTAGAAAAAGTATTTTTTAAATATTAACGCCTTGCTAATCGCAACCAAATGTTATAAAATGTTTTATAAAAAATCGTTAATAAATTCAGAGATCTTCGTATGCTTGAGGAAATATAGTTTAAAAACATCTCCAATAGTTCTGCTATGAGTATATATCTTCTTATTGTGATTTGATTCTATTTTTCAAATCCAAACATATATTTAATACTGTTCCATCTGATGATAAACACGAAACATTTCTGATGAAAAATATCTCCAACCTTTAATTATAATCAATTTTTTCCGTGAAAATCCCATTAAACATCACCACCTGCCTGACTTGTTTTAAATAAAAATTGTCTCACTACTACCATTTTTATATCAACATTTGTATTTATTACATATTCTGTTTTTTTACGACATACACATATTTTTCTTTTGCATGTTCAAACGAGAGAGAATGAATATGGCCATAACAATAGCTAGAAAATAAAACTATGCATACAGCTGTGCTGCTGCTGGTATGAGTTGTATTAACGAATATTTTATGTGCATTTTATTTATATACACAACAACCAGGCTGGCATTCAGTGTAGGAAAAAATGGAGGTTCGGAAAAAATGAAAAAGTAACTACGTATGTTTTCCGAACTTATACATATATGAGTGCGGTTTACCTTAAATCTACCGCATAGGAAACAGGATAAACATATTCTACAGCTAACAAAGGCACAGCAACGACGGCGACAACAACAACATATATATCTACCTACCTACATAGCATGTGCATGTCATATTCACTTGTTTACAAAACGACAAAAAAGAGTAATGGCAACAAAGTGTTTTTTCTAGCCGTTATTGTTGGAGTTGTTGTTTTACTAGAACGTGGGAAAACAACCTGTTGTATGTATATTAACATGTTTAACATGCAGGCTGTGCACACACACACATAGACATTCTCTCACACTAATACTTCACAGGGAGTAGAAGGTAAAGGTGGACAAAAAAAAAACAGAAACAAATGCTTTCATTAAAACTAAACTAAAAAGAAGAATAACAAACCAACACAGGGACATGTTATGTGCACATGTGATATATGAACATGTTAAACATAAACACAATTACAATTATTTACTAACATAACGTGTTTGACACACCAACATATGTATGTACATAAACATATATTCTGTGGTGGAGAGACACCATAAAAATAGTTAGAAATGAAAATAGTTAACTGTTGAAAAGCCGTCAGCTGTATTAACAACCAGTCAGGTGTGTATGTGCGGATATGTGTGTGTGTGCAAAGTGAATTTTGTTTTTCAATTTAACTTTGTTTTTTTTTTTCTTTCTTTCTAAATGGAAGTCCTTTGAACACTAAACTATAATTATTCTAATGTAGTTGTAGTATAAAATGTATGTGTATGGCATGTGGTAGAGGTGTTGAATATATTAAAACTGACAAGTAAAAATATGCCTAATGTCTATGTAGGTATTGTTGTTACACTGTTATTATGTAGATTCGATGATAAACAGAGTATAATATGTCGTGATTGAAATTGTAAAAAAATAGTTTTATGTGTGGGTAATAATCTAGGACTCACTAAGGCAAACATATTTTTGAAGGAATATAGTAGGCGTGAATTTTTTTAAGCACTATAACAGGCGTGGATTTTTTAAGGTATATTTTTTCAAGGACCAACCATAAGGCGTGGATTTTGTAAAGAATATTTTTTCAAGGACCATCCATAAGCCGTGGATTTTTTAAAGAATATTTTTTCAACGACCATCCATAAGGCGTGGATTTTTTAAAGAATATTTTTTCAAGGACCAACCATAAGGCGTGGATTTTTTAAAGAATATTTATTCAAGGACCAACCATAAAGCGTGGATTTTTTAAAGAATATTTTTTCAAGGATCAACCATATGGCGTGGATTTTTTAAAGAATATTTTTTCAAGGACCAACCATAAGGCGTGGATTTTTTAAAGAATATTTTTTCAAGAACCACCCATAAGGCGTGGATTTTTTAAAGAATATTTTTTCAAGAACCAACCATAAGGCGTGGATTTTATAAAGAATATTTTTTCAAGGACCAACCATAAGGCGTGGATTTTTTTAAAGAATATTTTTGCAAGGACCAACCATAAGGCGTGGATTTTTTAAAGAATATTTTTGCAAGGACCAACCATAAGGCGTGGAGTTTTTAAAGAATATTTTTTCAAGGATCAACCATAAGGCGTGGATTTTTTAAAGAATATTTTTTCAAGGACCATCCATAACGCGTGGATTTTTTAAAGAATATTTTGATTTTTTAAGGTATATTTTTTGACCATCAGGCGTGGATTTTTTAAAGAATATTTTTTAGGACCATCAATAAGGCGTATTTTTTATATTTTTGAAGTGATCAATAAGGCGTGGATTTTTTGATATAAAAATGCATTTTTTAAAGAATATTTTTTCAAGGACCATAAGGCGTGGATTTTTTAAAGAATATTTTTTGCAAGGACCATCAATAAGGCGTGGATTTTTTAAAGAATATTTTTGAAAAGGACCATCAATAAGGCGTGGATTTTTTAAAGAATATTTTTGAAAAGGACCATCAATAAGGCGTGGATTTTTTAAAGAATATTTTTTCAATGATCAGCCATAAGTCGTGGATTTTTTAAAGAATATTTTTTCAAGGACCAACCATAAGGCGTGGATTTTTTAAAGAACATTCTTTCAAGAACCATCCATAAGGCGTGGATTTTTTGAAGAACGTTCTTTCAAGGACCATCCATAAAGCGTGGACTTTTAAAGAATATTTTTTCAAGGACTTTTATAAAGCTTGGACTTTTAAAGAATATTTTTTCAAGGACTTTTATAAAGCTTGGAATTTTTGAAGAACATTTTTTCAAGAACCAACCATAAGGCGTGAACTTTTAAAGAATATTTTTTCAAGGATTTTTATAAAGCTTGGAATTTTTGAAGAATATTTTAGCAAGGACCAACCATAAGGCGTGGACTTTTAATGAATATTTTTTAAGGACTTTCATAAAGCTTGGATCTTTTGAAGAACATTTTTGCAAGGACCAACCATAAGGCGTGGACTTTGATCGAATTCCCATAAAAAATTACAAACAGTTGTTCTAAATGATAATAATCACTAGTGTTTTGTCTTATTAGAATTTGATATTAGCAATTCTTTGTCATGTGAGGTGTACAAGCAGATGACAACATAAATGAATCCCATATAACGAACGACTGACAGGTGTTAAATGTCTACGATATCCCTAGCATACATTTATAAAAGTTTACAAATGCCTACAGTTGCTAGCATAGTATTGTTATGGCTTGGCATATCAAACACACAAAACAGTCATACAACACTAACAAACGAATAACAAACGAACATACATACTCTTGCGTATCATTTTTCAAAGTGGAGCACAAATTTCAAAGTGCGCAGCCCAGCAATGTCGTCGACGTGATACGTATGTGTAACATTAATTCATTGCTGAAATCACTCATACGCTTTGTGGCATCACAAAAACGGGAATTCATATTTCATTTTCCACAAATGTCGTTTTTGTGTTTTTCGACTGATATTCCTACAATGCGAAAAGGTTTAACAGTGATAAATAGCATTTTGAAAAGAGGTAAGTTGGTCGTGGTGGTGTAGACAGGGCCACTTAAAAATCTTGATGGAAAATCATTAATTTTGTAGAAATAAAGTGTATTTAACCTTGTACATTAACACAAGTGTAAATGTGTCATCACTTTTGAGCGTGTGTGTGATATGGGGAAAAGATTATGATTTTTTTTTAATTTCTAATTTTTATAATGGAATGTTGGGATAATTCTTGTCTTGTAGAGATTTGTGTATTGCTTTATACATGAAAACTAATATAATTGTATTTTTTTCTTTCTTTTCAGGTAAGTGACCAAATCATGCATATGTTATATTAATTTTAAAATATATATGGTTTCACGTAAGTCCACATATTGACCAAATCGAAATCAAAAAATTAATTTTTACTCATATCATTGATGAAATATCCTTAAAATTTACTTCATGTGGCAGAATTGTAGGCTTATTGATAATATAACTGCTTTATACTCAAAACTATGACGTCATAATTCGGTGGAAAGATTGAGGTGATGCGATGAAATTATTTATGACTTTCGAAATGCTACTCAAATGGACCTAGGTTTGGTCGGTAGTTTGAAGGCATGTGGCGACTTTTTCAAACGGAGCAGACTGAAGATTGGCAGTCCAAGTTTTTGAAGGTTGATTTTCAATATCGGTCCATACCTCGGTATAACCGGATTATCTGAACGAAGTGGCTGTAATTTGGAATTCTGGATTCTTAAACCGAGAAAATCATCCTTCAAAAAATGTCAATGTGCTTTAGATGAATTTTCAAACAGAAATTACTGCAATTAAGCAATTCTAGATTTTTTAAGGTTATACATTTCTTTGAAGGAAAATAATGTCTCACTGCAAATTTTGAAGGATTCATTCCTCCAAAAATCATCAAATAGGTCTGCATATAAATTTTCCTACCAGAGTTTTCAAAACTGAGTGAGTATTAGCAGAAAATATGTACAATTTTAAAGACAGACCATATGACGGTGTTTTAACTTTGTTATCCATAGTCCCTCTTTCGGATGGGTTGCGATAGGTTTTTTACAAATCTTGAAAATAAACGATGGCGGCGATTTAAAAGACGTATCTATGATATATGGTTATAGATGAAAAATCAGGGATCTGTGCGTATATAACCGAAATAAAATTTGAATCCAAAACAAACTCGGAATCAGCGAACAACTGGTCATGTGGCAATTGGTTCATTCGAACAATGTGTGGCGATTACTTCTTGGCTGCTTGAAATCTTCTAAGAAACACGAAAATAAAAAGGGAAGACGAATCATTGCGCACCATGACAATGCAAGCTCTCGCAGCACCTTATGATTTTTTGTCGGACATCAATAAATAAAATGCATGGTCAACAATTCTCGCAGCCATAAGATGCTGTTAAATTGTTCAAAACCCGTGTTTTAAAGTTATCCCAATCAGTGTGGAAAAAAGTGCTTCCACAATTGGCGTATGAGAACGGGTATAAATCATGCTTAAGAAAATTTTCCAATAGTTATTCCGAACATAGATCTCTATCGACGATTGTAAAGATAGGACCATTCTTTCTAAAATTTTGTCCACAAAATGTCATAATTTAAGCTTAGCACAATTATAAATACAAATCTCAAAAATTGAGTCTATCAATTCAAGTCCTCGGAAACACAATTCGCACAAAAGATTTACATTTGTATACCCTTCACTACACTGTGGTACAGGGTACATATGTTTGTAACAGACAAAAAGAAACGATATAGACACATGGTTCATTTTGAGATTATGCACCAAACTCCTAATATATGTTCGACTGAGACAGAACTTTACATAGCGTACTGAATTAAATCCAGATCAAACTTCGCATTGTTTTTTGAAATCGGTTCAGAATTAGATATAGCGTCCATATATTTTTTCGTCCGATTTTATGTGAATGATGCACAAAGCTCCAAATATTTGTCGGATTGGGACAAAAGTTTGCACAGTGTACTGAATTATGTAAATGCTAAGTTTTGTTGAAATCTGTTCAGAATTAGATATAGCTCCCATATATTTTCGTCCGATTTTATGTGAATGATGCACCAAACTCCAAATATTTGTCCGATCGAGACAACATTTTGCACATCGTACAGAATTAGGTCCAGATTGATATAGGCTTTGTTTTGTTGAATCGACAAAATTTTGCACAGCGTTATGAATTAGGTTCTGATTGATGTATGCGAAGTCTTGTTGAAATCTGTTCAGATTTAGATATAGCATACATATACAATTTCGTCCGATTTAAAGTGAATGATGCATTAAACTCCAAATATTTATCCGATTGAGACAACATTTCGACCATCTCACAATGGTGAAGCGTATCATATAGTCGGCCCGTCCGACTTTTGAACATTCCTTACTGGTTTTAATTCTGCCAAGTCTGGAATCTCGAATTGTGTATTAAATTTTATCAAATTTTAGTTATCGTTGTATAGATCTTGATCTCTCACATAAAGGTTCAACATTTTATAAACTTGTAATTCTAATATGAATTTTTGTTCTATCTTTGAACGTCGTAACCTTTATTTACTTACTTACTTAGCTGGCTTGTTACAGAACGGTTGTTCCATAAGCCGAGCTTAAAAAAGTTTTCCAAGCGCGTCGGTCTTGTGCGCAAGTCCACCAATTTGGAAGACCGCGTTCCAAGATGTTGTTTTCTACTTGGACTTTCCACCTAATTCGTGGCCTTCTCCTTCTACGGGAACCATCAGTAGGCTCATTTTTATATGCCTTTTGAGCTGGGGCATTTTCATTCATCCGCACAACATGGCCTAGCCACCGTAGTCGCTGCAGCTCAATACGACTGACTATGTCGATGTCCGCGCATAAATTGTAAAGCTCGTGGTTCATTCGACGCCGATATTCACCGTCGACGCAAATCGGCCCATAGATCTTTCGGATAATTTTTCTCTCTCCCAAGAGCTGCCTCATCTGCTTGCGCAAGTACCCATACTTCTGATCCATATAATAGCACGGGTAGTATCAGCGTCTTGTAAAGTGTGAGTTTGGTCTGGCGGGAGGTGGCCTTGTTTCTAAAAACAACTATTTATTAGTAGGGAAAGTCGGGCATTTTCCACCAAGAGGCAAGGCAGGGAAGACTCCAATTTCGAATCTCGACACCCCTTATTTTTTCAATCGTTTAGACATTGATATAAACTTTATGAGAATCTTGCTGGTACCATACTTTTACCACTGATATGTGTGGTGACAATGATTTTGTTGGTATGTCTACACTATGCACACAACAGGATATAAGGATTGGGTAAAAGTCGAAAAGTACTATTGTATAGTATTATATATTACTTCTTTTTGAAGACCCTATCCAAAATCTTGAAAATGTTTATTTATGTTCTTTATATGCTCGTCAAGGTCCTTAGTCATCAAATGCAAGTTTCCACCTGCCAAAATCTTGTTGCAAATTATAATTTGTTGGAATAATAATTCCAATTTTTAAACGTAATCCCTCCTATATCACATTGTCATATTCATTGGTTTTTCTATGTTTTATTGATTGATTTAAAAATCCCACATATCTATAATTTAATATTGATTAAACAGAACTAATCGCTCGTTCGATAAATAATTCCCATTGATGTGTAATAATCCAATCTACTGACATCTATGTGCGGTTACACGTAACATTTAAGAGAAATTACATTTGCGGCTATATTTCACAAAAACTGAGCAATCATCGGTAGATAAGAAACCACAAAAGTTAATTGTGTCGAACAGAATTGGGTTTTGAGTGGAATTGAAATGAGTTATGAATATGATTGGAATTTCCTCGGAAATATGTCAGCCATGAAGAATTCGGGCAGGTGAGATATTTTGGAATTAATACAAAATTACGAAATGGAAATTCATTAATTTAAAAAATTTATTTTATAATAAGGGATAATAAATAAAATATATAGGGGAGAGGAGGCCATATTTGAACACTTTTTCTTTCAAGCTTTATAAAAATTTTTATTTAATAATTTTTGGCAACTTTTAAATTTTAACTAATAGGTACACATGTAACCTTTTAAATGAATATACATGTGACATACTTTAAGCTTGATAAATATATTATTACTGTTTTAATGGACGATGTCAAAGTGATAAAAGCTGTCGGAAAAATTTTAAACAGGGTTTTTAAGAGCGCTGTTCAAAAGTGTCCCACGTTCAAAAAGGCCCCCTCTCCCCTATTTTCTTATTTTTGGAAGTCGTTGAACATCTAAGAAGTTGATTTTTTTTCTAATTATTTAATCATTAAGTTAAAGAGTACCGCCATGGCGTAACAGAAATTAGCGACGCAAAAGTTTCATTAGCCACGATTATGAATTATTAAAGACCAGCACACACACAAAATAAAGTCCATTTGTCATTTGTCTATGACAAACTGAATGCTTAATGTAATAAAGTATTACCATTTAATCTCATTAGTTCCAACAACATTTGCAATTTCTTAATTCACGGCCCCAAAACACCCACGCCGCCAAACCGTTATCAATACCGCATAATAACATTAACAATAACCGAATAAACCACCAGCCGACTTTCTTTCCCCCTGGGGACCAACAGACCGACCGACCACAACATCATATTTTCAATAACATAATTATCCTTTTGCACCTACAATGAATATTCGTTATCATTTACAAATGGAGGTGGTTGCTGCTGTTCGGACGAGGAGGGGGTCGGATGTTGGTCAAAGTAAATTACCAATGTCAAAGACTATTTGGCCAATGGCAGTGCTAAAGTAATTTTAATTTAATGCAGCCAGGCAGGCATGGTAAGCAAACAGGCAAATTGAGCTGGCTGACTGGCTGGCTGCTAACATGGAAACACAAAACCACAATTGCAGAAAACTACGACACAAATATGCCACCATTAGCCAGGGTCAGGATATATATGTAATAAGCAATAACAGATATTAAATTTTGCTACACAGCGAAATTAACTTAAATAGAAGCAAATGGAATTGAATAATTCAGGCAAAACATGAAATGGGAAAAAAGCAGAAAAACAGAAAAATCGAAATTTCTGGTTGGTTTGTACTTCACCCACTCGCTCTCGGCTCAAAGAAAAAACACTGAAATTCAAGGCCATTTCGGAATTCATTCATTCTCCGTACTCTAGCCTAGCCTAGCAGTGGATGTCACAAAAATAGAAGGACAAACATAAATTATAGGCTAAAGCAGAGACGAAACAGACCAAATGAAAAAAGATGAGAATACGAAAAAAAGCAAATTCTGGGAATGCAAACTACAAAATGAGATTGCAGGTTATAACGTTGTTCAACGAATGAACAACCCAGGAAAAAATGAATAACAAGAACGAAACGGAATAAGAAGAAAGGAAACACAGCAACATGTTTCTGTTTGTAGGCGCACTTAACAAATTATCTTTATAGAAATGTGTTTTTGTTCGCATTTGCATTCTCGTCCTGTTCTCGTTCACCTTTTTTCCCAGTTTTCAATGGAAATGTGAAATGCATTATCACCATCAAAAGAATGAAATAGTAAGGGTAACAGCTGTTGTTCCATGTTGGTGGCAAACAATTGCCCCTGCCTGTGTGTCACAGGAAGGAGAATATAGAGGATGATGTTGAAAAGAACATTGCACTGGACATTCAGGTGATTTAAAAAATGTCGAGATTTGGGTAAAAATGAAAATTATAATATCATATCATATTCATGTCATCCGACAAAGGGATCGATCCCATGTTGAGAACGCAATTTTCATTTCGGTTGCGATAACTCTATAACATCATCGAACGCATCAAAGAAATCTTCTGGCACCAAAAATCGCTGACCACGATTTTTGTATATTTTTGTGAGGGGAAACCAGAAATCATCATATTTATAGACGATCTAAAGAGAAACTTAACAGACGATATCCAGGAGCCTCAATAAACGATTTGAAGGAAGTTTAAAAATGAGCTCAAAGTAGTCTATAAAGTTAAGCTGAAGGGTGTCTTTTATAGACGAGTTGAAGGGAGTATTTTATAGAGGAGATGAAGGGAGCCTTTTATAGACGACCTAAAGCAGCGGTCGGCAACATATACATATGCATTTGTTGGGTCACACAGACACAAAGTGTGTGAGAGTAACTTTTGCTCTCTCGACAAACTTCGTCTGCATTATTACTTTGCTACGATCAAAATCGTTAAAACAAGCGACAGTACAACCGCCTTCATCAACAGCTGAAACGATACTGATTGGTGGTTGTTTACGCTCAGGGTTTCTGTGAGTGCACATGTGCCCCCAAACGCCGACCGTTGAGCTAAAGGCAGGCTTTTAAAGACGAGCTGAAGGGAGTCTTTTAAAGACGAGCTGAAGGGAGTCTTTTAAAGACGAGCTGAAGGGAGTCTTTTAAAGACGAGCTGAAGGGAGTCTTTTAAAGACGAGCTGAAGGGAGTCTTTTACAGAGGAGATGAAGCAGGGAGTCTTTTATAGACGAGCTTAAGCAGGCTGTATGTCATAGAGGAGCTGAAGGGGTCTTTTATAGACGATCTCTATGGAGTCTTTTAGAGACGAGCTAAGGGGAGTCTATTATAGACGAGCTGATTTTATTAATGATTTGAATAGGAAAATTACGATCTCTACCATGTTCTTTGTATGGTAGACGTACAAGACATGGTCGTACGTCATATGGTACTGAAGAGCCTATGTCAAGTACGAATAGTTGAAGGAAGTCGGTATACAAAACTGAGGGAGTTTTTCATAGACGGGCTGAAGCAGGGAGTCTTTTATATACGAACTGGTGGTATTTATAGGCGAGTTGAAGGGAGTATTTTACAGATGAGCTAAGGGGAGTATTTCATGAATGAGCTGAAGGAAGTCTTTATAGACCGGAGAGTATGTTATAGAAGGGATGAAGGGATTATTTTATAGACGAGTTGAAGGGAGTATTTTATAGAGGAGATGAAGGGAGCTTTTTATAGACGACCTAAAGGGAGACTTTTAAAGACAAGCTGAAGGGAGTCTTTTATAGAGGAGATGAAGCAGGGAGTCTTTTATAGACGAGTTTAAGCAGGCAGTATTTTATAGAGGAGCTGAAGGGTTCTTATATAGACGATCTCAATGGAGTCTTTTACAGACGAGCTAAGGGGAGTTTTTATAAACGAGCTAGACATGGTCGTACGTCATATGGTACTCAAGTACCTATATGATGTCCCAATAGCTGAAGGAAGTCTTTACAGAAAAACTAAATGGAGTCTTTATGGGCATGGTCGTCCGTTATATGGTACCGAAGTACCTATGTCAAGTCCGAATAGCCGAAGGAAGTCGGTATAGAAAAACTGAAGGAGTCTTTCATAGACGGCTGAAGCAGAGAGTCTTTTACATACGAACTGGTGGTATTTGTAGGCGAGTTGAAGCGAGTCTTTTACAGATTCATAAATGAGCTGAAGGGAGTCTTTATAGACCGGAAAGTATTTTATAGACGAGCTGAAGGAACTATTTTAAAGACGAGCTGAAGAGAGTTTTATAGACGAGCTGAAGGAAGTATTTTGGTTTTATTCTACATTTATACCCCACACAACTATTTTGTAAGATTGTTATAGGTTTGTGTGGCTTCAGAAAATTGATCCTAGACCACCTGAAATACACTACAGTCCAATGTTATCGCCATGAAATTTTCCATGAATGATCGGTTCTGGCCAATAAAGATCCTATGTACCTAAATCTTTATTTTTATCTGTTTTTCTGGACAGGAATCTGACCACGGAACAAGCATGGCACTGTTTTTGATATTCGATCTATATTTAGCGGGTGAAATGAAACCAGTTATGGACCAAATCACTAAATTTTGCATAAAGGACCGGTGCTGGCCAATGAATCTTTTGTTTATGAACCGTTAATATGTCAAATGGACCAATAACTTTTTTTTGTTTGTTAGAGACTAAAATTATGACCCGAACACAGTGAAATTTTACATCATTACTCTTTTCACGATAAACGATCTATATATAAGAGGACTTATATACCAGACCAGACTTTTGTATGAAAATGTAAAAATTTGCATTCTATGGCCTATTGATATCAATTATAGTGATGTATCTACTCGGATGTGGGAGATAATTACAGATGTCTACGTATTCTGTTATTATTTAGTAACCCATTACCACACTAGAGGGTGGAACTACATGAATTTTACATGAAGTTCCGGTAATGGTCAAGGGCGACGGCTATAATTCGATGATGATCAGATGGTATTTATGGGATGAACTAAACCAAAGACTTTATTTCTGTTAATCTATCCGCCACTATATATCACAAATGTTACACTGGTAAGGGGATTTGGTCAACTAATATGACGGGCCAATTTTGGAGGGTCAAATGAACCAAGACTTTTGTGTGAAAAGTAACAAATCATGTGCCAGGATAACAAAGAGGAGATGTTCTCGGTGTTGAAATATCGCGAAATATTGCCCAGGATCGGAAAGTTAGAGTTCAGTGCTAGATGTGTATGGTATCATATGGTCGGCCCCGTCCGACTATACTGCTCTGTTCACTGCCACTTTTTACAATAATGTATTTCAAGATATTTAAAATCTTCTTTATTACAACCGAAAAGGATATTTTAGTATAAATTTTATGATCGTATGTAAATAGTTTTATTTTAGTGATGGTACTAACCACCTCTTTTTTACCAAGGTCTGCGATTACCTGATGAAAATAAAAGCCGTGGACGCATTGAAACCTCGTTCTTACCACGATTCTTTTGTGCGGTTAGTTAGCAATGCAAAAATTATTACAAGGATTTATATGATAATAGTCGAAATTGTTGGTATGGTTTGGAGCCCGATATCATAACTCCTTATACGAGTACCGAGTTTTTGAATTTCAAGATATTGAAAATCTCCTTCCAAAAATGTTTAAATTAATTTTTACTTTATTGCATTACATCAATGTTATCATACCGATGCTGATTCGATCAATTTTCAAATGTTTTCAAATATTTTCTCATGTGGAAGGATTTGCACAATTCTGTCTGGCATTTTAACCATTCTATTTCCAACAGCTTTCGACAGCACTACTCATTCATATCCTTCCTCGTTGTGTACATACACAACTAGATGCATTCCGCATTTAGGTTTTCACCAGTCCATCACTATGATATAATTAAATTAAGCCTTTACATTCATCTCCCCAACCTGCCTCAATGCAAAAGCCAGAAACGAATTTATGCACTGACATAACTGTCATTGACTATGGCCAAGGGCTAATGACATCATCATACTTGTCGTCATCAACATGTTAGACATTGGATTTGTCGTCGTCGTCATAGTCGTCATTTTACCACCTACAACTTTCATTACATTAGCAATATTTGTATCATGGCCAAAAAAATATTAAAATTTGGCACACAAAAATAAAACATGTCGAAGGGAGTGAAGCTGGGAGCGATGAAAAGGAAATGTTTTACTATTTCAGTGAATTCCATTTAGTTTATTAAAATTTTATATTTAAAGCAATTTTCAATACTTTAAGAAGTCACATATCCTTAAAGATTTTAAAACCATTACTGGCAATGACAGATATTGAAAGGTTATTTCTTGTTTTTCATTTCAAACTTCTCTGTTTTTGTGTCCTGTCCAACATTTTGTGGGTAGCCATCTTCTAACAAAACCACATCCGTTTTTTGGTTTTAATTTTGGTTTGTTATGCCTTTCGTTTGTTTGCTTGTTTATAAGACTTCGACGACGATATTGTCGTCGTTGTCCTTCTGATTGAATGTGGGCGATTTTAGATTTTACTTATGCTTGTGTTTTTTCATTTCTTCTTCGTCAATATACTGTGATTGCGGTAAAATGTGGGCAGTCGACATTTCACAATTTGGTTTCTTGTTGCCAGCATCTATTTGGATGTTGGAAGTTTATTTTTGTTTGTTTGTTTTACTTCATTCTCGTATTTTTGGTTTTGCCAGAAAAATCTAAAATTGACATTTGTTTGATGTAAGACAAATATTGTTTAGCTCTTCTTTCAAAAGTCGATGCTGGTTACAGGAAAATTGGGATTTAATTTGAATTTCCGATTAGCTATTTACAATTTGAAAGGGCTATTAAAGAGATTCATCGTAAATCCAAAGCTTATATTTGTCTCTTGTTTAATATAAGCACTATTATTGTGGAGTTCCATCGTATTTGGTTTATGCTGCTCACTGTATAATTCAACTTCAAGATTACATACGCTTCACCGAAATCAATAAAAAAATCAAAAAAAAAACCGTTGACATAACCTTAGCTGCTGATTGCCGATTTTGCCTTCATTGGGGCACCTCCTCCAGCTTCAGTCTACTGTTTGGATTGTTCTTTTGTCTCTGGAGTATAGTGGCGGATCCATGTCTAATCAAAAGTTATGACACGACGCTAAAAATCCATTTTATTTCGCGTAAAAGAATTCAAATAAGCTGAGAAATGTTCATTCTTATGGGTTTTTCGATTATTTTAGGTGCCCATGATATTAGCAATTACACGCACTTTTAATTTAAGGGAACCCCCCCATTCTCGATTTTATTTTTTCAAGATTTTCAATGGGCTGGTAAATCAATACCAATGCTTGTTAAGGTTTGTAACTTTGCACATATATATAAAAATAATTTACAAAAAAATTTTGTAATTGTTTTGTTGTTGTTTTTTGTAATTAAAGAGAAGTCCTTATTTTTGATAGCGGGCATGATAACTCCTCATTGGAACATCGGAATCCGAAAATTCCAACGGTGTTAGAAAGAGTACATGACTGGCTCGTATGAACTTGGATTATTGACTTCGCTCTAAAATTGACAAAATTGCGGACCTTTAAAAAAATATTTTTGGAAAACCGCTGATTTTTGACCACAAACTAAGTTAAAAAATAAGGAAGATCTTCACCGATTGGCTTTATCCTAGTTCATACGATAGCTATACACTCACAGAGAAACGTGTAAAAATTTTGAATCTATTGGGTTATTAGTTTTTGAGTTATCGTGCCCGCCATTCGCAAAAGAGAAAAACGGGTTTAAAGCTTGAGAAGCCCTTTAGCCGTTACTTGATGCTGACACAATAAATCGGCTATATCTTCAAGAGTTCTTGAGATTTTCACTTGAAATTTTGTAGGGACATTCTTGAATTAGTGTAGATACGAATTAAATCAAAAAAAATGTTTGTCCTCTTAATACTATATCATGCACGTTGGCTGCAGTTTCTGTTATTTTTGCTGTTTGTGGACTCCAACACTACGTGGTTCATTTTCAATGCTTGTACGACACGTTCATATTTAGCAACCCATATTTTACTGTTGCATATAAAGGAGTACCATATTATTATGAATTTCTTGTCCCGATAAAAATTGTTTATGTAAATTTTTAATGACAGCACGCATTTTAATGTTTTCCATTGTAAAAAAATTGCAGATGCGTCTTTTTTGAACACCTGTTTCTATATAAAGGAGTTGCCAGATCGAAACAAAATTTAACATGTGTTCCTAACAGAAATGGAAGTTTCCAAAACACTTAACTTTTTTCTGTTTACAACGCGCTTTTTGTGCTAGGCTAAGATGTTCCCGAACTGCCCTCGTATATGTAAAATTATTGTATGCTGTGGTGATCGCTGAAATAAGTTGTCTATGTAATATTGGGATTGGGAAAAAGTATTGTCTACCTTAAAATGTTAAAATGCGAAGATGCCATAATTTCTGATTTTTATTTGATGTCACATAGACCGATTCCCCACAATTTCTTTCCCAGAGATATATATATATGTTATATATGTTGATTTTTAATCATATACAGTGGTTTGCTCTTGTAAATCACATCATTGTTGCGTACTGAGTAAGGTGTACACATATAATAAACCAAACCGCACACACACACACACTCTCACGTAACCCACCCGTATTCATATATGGCAAAATTAAGACAATTTTAATGAACAAGTCAATGGAGAATGTATAATGATATCGATGTGAGTGCTCAAAGTGGTTGGGTCATGAACCGTATAAAGGCTTTTGTGAATATCTCATTAAAGTAGGCAGAAGTAGTGGTGCAGTGCAGATGCTATGGGGAAAAGTGTGGTATTGTGGCATTGAGTCACAAAGACTCAAAGTGTAAAAGAAAACACATTAAGTAAATACCACACCCATACCGAATGACAAGATATAACATAGGAAGGCGAAAGAAAATAATACTTTTGTATGGAGTTTGGGAACTCTTCAGTTATGAATATTGATGAATACATAATTATAGAACTTACTTAAATTAAACAGAACAAAATCTATAAATAATCTGTCGTAGGGTTGTACATTTAGTGGTTTCAAAAGTACGAGTAAATAAAACACAAACAATATTTACCGGGTCAAATAGACCCCGACTTTTGCATGAAAAACTTAAAAATGTGTGTCCTGTGGCGTAAATATTTCTTCCTGAAGGATATAGACCCCATTAAAATGAGACCAACTATATTGTTGTATGTGGGAGTTATATGAAAATATTTACATCGTAATCTGAATAGACAGATATTCCGTTTACCATTAATACACTATAGAGCATATAATTCGCGCTGAAAGGGAATCTGGACAACTAATTAAAATGTATATTTTGATCGGTCAATATTTAGTGGGTCAAATCAACCAAGACCTTTCTGAGCGAAATAAAACCAGTAAGGAAATTAGTAAAGTCGGACTGGGCCGACTATATGATACCCTTCACCACTTGAGTACATATGTAAACTTACAATTGTATGTCAATGTTCCATCGAAGGAACATACTTATGTCCTTTTGCAACCTATGATAAATTTAATTTAATTCGGGCAGATTTAGAGTCGTCTGCGTACCTTGGGACAAATTTATGAAAAATGATTTATAGCAAAATTGATACAAGCTATTCGGTACGCCGCACTGTTAAAAATGTAATCAGACATCCGTTCGAAATACATATAGAAGCTATGGCTGGATCTGCACCAATTTCAACAAAACCCAATAACGTCATTCAAGTCTCAATTTGATACGTTGTGCAAAATTTCGTGTTAATCGGACAAACATTAGGAATTTGGTGTACCATTTATGTAAAATCGGACGAAAATATCTATGGGAGCTATATCTAAATCTGAACCGATTTTCACGAAACTTAACACCCATCATTCTACTCTTAATTCAGTACGCTGTCGATATTTTATAGGGACTTTGGTGCCCCATTTGTCTTAAATCGGACGAAAATATATATGGTAGCTATATCGAAATATGAACCGATTTTTAAGAAACTTAGCACACATCATCTAGACCTAATTCAGATCGCTGTGCAAAATTTCGTGCAAATCGAAAGCTATTTAGGGACTTTGGTGCCCCATTTGTCTTAAATCGGACGAAAATATATATGGTAGCTATATCGAAATATGAACCGATTTCGATATTTTATAGGGACTTTGGTGCCCCATTTGTCTTAAATCGGACGAAAATATATTTGGTAGCTATATCGAAATATGAACCGATTTTCAAGAAACTTAGCACACATCATCCTAGGCTCAATTCAGTACGCTGTGCCAAATTTCGTGTAAATCGAATAATATTTAGGGACTTTGGTGCACCATTTACCTTAAATTGGACGAATCCCATGTATATGGGAGCTATATCTAAATCTGAACCGATTTTCACGAAACTTAGCACACACCATTCTAGGCTTAATTAAATACGCACCATTTACCTTTAATCGGACAAAAATACATATGGGAGCTTTAACTAAATCTGAACCGCTTTAGCAATTTGAATAGGGTTCGTCCTTGGGCCAAATGAATGAGCTATGCCAAAATGCATGCAATTCGAAAAATAAATGCAACCTGTATTTTGTTTACAATTTAACATGGACAGACAGACGGACATGCATAAATCGACTTAGAAAGTGATGCTATGCATATTCTCAAAAGGAACCATGTGCCTATATCGTTTCCTTTTGTCTGTTACAAACATATGCATTAAGACATAATACCCTGTACCACAGTGTGGTGAAGGGTATAAAAATTGCATCTTATGGCGTCAATGTTCACCCCAGGAAAAATATTCCGAAAATACTCCAGATTAAAATATTCCAAGTTAAGATATCGGAAATATTGCCCAGGCACGGAAATAGATCCGCAAAAATATAGTGTTGGCTCGTAGTTTTAGGCAAAGAATAGGTAGTATTTATGATCCGAATTGGATGATTTGTAGTGGTGCACAAACTTCCAGGGCGTGTCCGACAGACTCTATGTTCTTTCGATTTGCATTGAGTTTTGAATTAAGGGGACCCCCCATTCTCGGGGTCAATTTTTTTTTTTTTTAATTCGATTCTACACTAATTCAAGAATGTCCCTACAAAATTTCAAGTGAAAATCTCAAGAACTTTTGAAAATATAGCCGATTTATTGTGTCAGCATCAAGTGACGGCTAATGGGCTTCTCAAACTTTAAACGCGTTTTTTCTCTTTTGCGAATTTTTACGCGTTTCTCTGTGAGTTTATACCTATCGTATGAAATAGGATAAAGCCAATCGGTGTAGATCTTCCTTATTTTTTAACTTGGTTTTTGGTCAAAAATCGGCGATTTTCCAAAAATATTTTTTGAAAGGTCCGCCATTTTGTTAATTTTAGAGCGAAGTCAATAATCCTAGTTCATACGAGAGCCAGACATGTACTCTTTCTAACACCGTTGGAATTTTCGGATTCCGATGTTGCAGTGAGGAGTTATCATGCCTGCCATCAAAAATAAGGACTTTTATTTAATTACAAAAAAAACAATAACAAAATTTTTTTGTAAATTATTTTTTTTTCTCTTTTAAATCTTCAAATATATATGTGCAAAGTTACAAACCTTAACAAGCATTGATATTGATTTACCAGCCCATTGAAAATCTAGAAAAATTAAAATCGAGAATGGGTGGAGTTCCCTTAAGTCATTCGCTGATATCGCTGTATAGTCGGTGTGTACGACTGTCGAAGCTTAATATCTACCACCATATTTGTTTCCTGGGTGCCTTATAGTATCTTCAGACGACGAAAATCGTTGATCAGACATTTTTTTCTTAATATGCGATAATAAGAATAAATAATTGAGTATTTTTTGAACTCGTCTTATTTTACTAAATCCAATCAGTCGCTACGGACTATTGCCTTTTTAAATTTTTTTCAAACTAACAATACCAATACGAATTTAGGAAAAAAAGTCCCTCCACACACATGGAAATCCTTTAAATTTTTCCCCCAAGAAAACTTGAAATGCAATTTAATTAAAAATATATATCATGCAGTTAAATTAAAAATTCACGATTTGCTTAGCACTTCTTCTTATTCTGTTTTCAAAATACGAAATAACAAAATTTACAAAAAATAGCAGACGAATTTTTAAGCATAGCAAATAAGTAAAATTTTGATTCAAACACAGCTTGAACGAAAACGAAAACCTTGAAGTACGAACAACAATCATTCATTATGAAATGGAAAAACGTGTGGCTGACAGACGTAATAAACATTAAGTAGTTACATACCCTCTGTCATTTTCGGAGAGAGGATATGGCAAGCAGTGCGAGAGAAACCATATACAAATATGCATCTACCTTGAATACACACGTGTACGCAAATATGTACCAGTGTGTGTGTGTTGTGTGTGAATTGTGGATATTAAACATACATTTAACACCCACTTAACATTTATGGTATTCGGTGGTTGCTGATGATGCTGCTGCTGGTACTGGTTGCCAGGCATTTTAACCAACAATGAAGGAAAAAATGAAAACAACAACACACGAAAACGAATAAAAATTAATGCAAATGTAAGAGGGAATCGTATGTGAGCTGATCTGCTTTTATCGGATGTTTATGTTAAGACTGGCTATAAATTATGTGAAAATGTCAGTTGTTGGGCTTTAGCAGATAAATGTGAAAAACTTCTACGATTGTTGAACAGTGGGTGAAAATTTGTTGTGGTCCTTTTTATTATTATTTTTTATTTTATTTATTTATTTTTTTGCAATGATTATATTGAAAATAACTATATGGAAAAATTTTAACTTTTTAAATTTTATAATGAAACTGAGATTATATTTTTAGAAAAAATACTCTTAAAAATATACATAAACTCATTTTGGTTAACACCAAAGAGTCCTTTATTGAAGGTTTGCCAAATTTGAATCGAATAAAATATTTTATAAATGAATTTGTAAACTACAGTCATTTCAGTAATTATTTTGACAACTTGGTTGTGTAAATTCTTTGTAATTTTTCGAATTAGGTTAGAAAAATGCTCCCTATAAGGCTCGAGTCTAATTCAATGCGTGTCGTACCAAAATACCCACCCTATCACCTTTATAGGGTTTGCTAAACGCCCGTATTACCCAAATACGCCAGGGCTTTATTTACATTTGTGCCAATTGAAGATATGTTTTTAATTCATCGACAAATGATCACTTTTATAGAAACACACATTTTTCAATGACTTGAATTCTATTTTCAAAAAACAAAAAATCCAAAATAAATAAAATAGTACGCATACATTTATGACTGTGCACCAGATTTTCACATGGCTTATCGAAAATCGATTCAATACCCACTGTGACAAATTAATACCATCAGACACGTGTTGCTTTATTAGCATTTACAAATGATATTTAACCGTGACCGTTTAAAAGGTTTCCAGTCGCATTGTTCGACAGCCAATTAATTTCTTAGACATAACGTGTAGACATGCCAGCGGGATTATTGTCTTATCGTATTCTCAGTTCTCGTTTGGAACTTTTGCTGTGCTTTTTACTTTGATGATATTAATGTGATTAACTAAGGGTTTTGGTCGTATAGTGCTATTGATTTCTAAGATGTTAAGCAAAGAATTGCAGCAGAAATGGCCGCATAGAAACAGATAAAGACTAGAGGATTAGTTATACATCATTTCTTTGGTCTTGTGTGGAATATGCTTGCACATTAGAAATAATATTAATGTAAACAGATTTAAGAATGACTTATCATAAATTCCTTGGAACCATGTCTCACGAATTCAGCCTCTTATTTAAATTCGTAGGTTATAAACGCGATATATCACCAATGTCTCAGATGTAAATGTACCGCCTATTTTCGGTATTTTCAAGTGGTTATAATTTGGGCCAAGCTTTTCATAGCCTGTAAAAGGGTACTGAGGGTTGTCAGACATATATAGGCGCTAAACTTGTTTTCTAACGGAAGTGTCTACATTTTCCATTTAAGCGAATCAAGAGAATAACAAATCCTTACTGACAATTTTCAATGTAGGTATATGTCATGACAAAATTCCCAACAGGCCGCAGTAATGAATCAATCTTCACCATATCCTCTATGTAGCTTCTAGCCCAAGACGTATGATATGTCATGGTCTGATAAAAAAATAACTGTTAAGGTCTGATCCGTTGTCTCCTTTTAAGTAATCCCTCTGAGACATTAAGGGTGATATTTTAAGAACAATAGGAAAGCACGTACAATTCAGAAAAATTCATGATATCTTTATTGGAAACGATAGTACGGTGCACATAATTCCATATAATGTTTGAAGATTATGTCATGCTAATAATATTCGCCTCAGATGGTCCAGCCGCTATGTCCACTGTTGAAAATGACCTTTCCAACATTTCGGCCGTTATTTCTTCTTCTTCCAATGATCAATAGAAACATCCTTGACTGTATAGACATGAAACTTAGTGTAAAGGCGTTTAATCGCAAGATCTAGGCGGTTAACTGACCGTACTTCTCTTGCCTCGCCCTCTTGTTGAAACCGCATGTTATGTAAATCAACCTTTAGCATTGTGGAAAGTTACGTTCCCATTCGCAATTGCAATCAGCCTTATGGCTAATTAGTGTATATATACACTTTGATACGACAAAAATGTACCTCGTTGAAATATTAGTTTTAGACCCATGTTTCTTTGGGCCAAATCCATTTCAGACAATTTGGAGTCCATTTACAAATGTCCGTCATCCAAACTATACACATCGTAATATATCATTCAAATTTAGTTCAAGTTCCAAGATCGGTACACTCCATCTGGTACCTCCCCCACAAAATTATCAAAATTGTGGTAAATATTAATTTTATAATATCATGTAATAAAAAACTATACCTTCTATAATGTTATCCGAAAACCATAGGCTGGGGGTACTATTGTACACCATGACACTTTTTTATATTTTGGACACAAGTAATTGTCATAGGCTGGGGGTCAATGTCCGATAAAAACCGAATCGTACTTTTTTGCTTGTTTCTGGATGCAAGTAATTAAACAAGGGACATTACATCCAGAAAATGTCACTGTTTGGTTTGCTCTTTGGTCCGAAGGTGTGATTGGGCCTTATTTCTTCGGCAATAATGATGGAACAACTATCAACATCAATTCGGAGCGTTGTGATCACTACTATTACCGTCTTCTGCCTATTACTGACAAATGCCACTTGAAGAATATGTGGATTCAACAAGACGGTGCAACATGCCACACAACTCGAGCGAATTTGATGTAATTGCAAAATACATTTCCTGGGCGCGTAATTTCTCATCGTGGCGATGTAAACTGGCCACCAAAGTCATGTAACTTCACACGATCTGACATGTTCACCACACTGTGGTACAGGGTATTATGTCTATGTGCATATGTTTGTAACAGGCAAAAGGAAACGAGATGGTTCCTTTTGAGAATATGCATAGAATCACTTTCTGAGTCGATTTAAGTATGTCCGTCTGTATTTTTGTGAACAAAGTACAGGTCGCATTTATGATCCGATTTCGATGAAATTTGGCATAGGTCACTTATTTGGCCCAAGGACAAGCCCTGTTGAAATTGGGAAAAATCGGTTCAGACTTAGATATAGCTATATTTTCGTCCGATTTAATGTAAATGGTGCACCAAAGTCCCTTTATATCTTACGATTTGCACGAAATTTGGCACAGCGTAATGAATTAGGCCTAGAATGATGTGTGCTGAGTTTCATTAAAATCGGTTCAGATTTAGATATAGCTCCCATATATAGTTTCGTCCGATTTGATGCAAATGGTCCACCAAAGTCCCTATATATCTTTCGATTTCCACGAAATTTAGCATATCGTATTCAATTAAGTCTAGAATGATGTGTGCTAAGTTAAGTTAAGCTAAGTCATTAAAACGATCACTTAATTCTGACCGTAAGTATAAATCAACAATAACAGAAGTAGTACAGGGTAGCATAATTCTCCCAGTTTATTGCAAAGACAACTTGCTGCATTTTTACATTTTCATTAAAAATATAGATAATAATATAACAGTTGGTTCTTATTTTTTAATTACTTCGATAAACTGTGAATCACAACCTTAGCACAAATGAAATATCTCCAAGACAACTGTATTCATTTGTAATAAACTTGACAAAAGAAACCAAGGGAGATATACAGAACATCCCATGAATATTTTCCTTTCGTCGCATAAATAATCGTCTAACATTTATAAGAGATCATGTCTTACAAATATAATACAATGGAATACCGCAAAATACTACTTGGAACTCGACTTTACAATTCAATGGCGCTGGTCATACCTTGTGCATTGAGAAAAATCCAATTTCCCGTTTACTTTAGCTTAAGGGGAAGTTTTGTGAAAATACGTTTATTGTTATCCAGATAACAAACCTTTCGACTTGACAGTGTACACAAACCCGAGCGCACACACACCCAACTGCAGTGTAGACTTCCACACGGTTACACTCATTCCTTGGCATTTAGTATCTTGTAATCGCAGTATTGTCACACTCACTAGCCGTAGAGTTCACTATTCAAACGGGGGTACGTACCTTCATATCCGTTTCCGCCTTTAAGAAGAGACCTCTTGGTTATAATCTCACCGCACCACAGTACACCACACAATGCCTGCAGCAAGTCCGCCACAGCCATGAACTTGTTGCTGTGTTTGTCTTTCTGTGTGTGTGTGTGTGTGTCTGTCTTTTCAAAAGTCTCTTTATCATAAATATTGACGTTATTCCTTTCAGGAGAATCCTTGTGTTTCTTGGCGGTAAACGGAAGCCATCAAAAGGATATGGTGAATGGGGAGTAGTGTTATATTTGTGTGTGGCCATTGTATTGGGTT
>NW_026883938.1:0-53242 GCF_032173495.1 Musca vetustissima
AGACCCCTATTGTTTTGGAAAAGATCGGTTAATATTTAGGGGATGAAATGGATCAAATACTAAATATTTGTCGGTTTTTCTGGTCGCCCCAGAGGCCGCAATTATGGCCCAAACACCGCGAATTTTTGCATGGAGAAGGGGATCGGGTCAGAGAATAAGCATGCATGTTTTGATAAAGATCGGTCAATATTTAGCGGGTCAAATGGACCCTGACTTTTGTGTGAAAAATGGCAAAATTTGTATTCTATGGCATACATATTTACTCCTGGAGGATGTAGACCCCAGGAGTTGATAGCATATCCAAGAGGAGTGGTTGGCCTTTAAATTGATACCAAATATAGTGATGTATCTACTCAGATGTGGGAGTTACAGTCAAATATTTACAGGTGCTTACGTATTCAGATATTATTCAGTAACCCATTACCACATTAGAGGGAGAAATATCGCGCTGATGGCTTTGACATTTTTCATAAAGTTCCAGTTATGGTCAAGAACAACGCCTACAATTTTCGGTGATGATCAGATTAAAATTTTGGGATGAAATGGACCGAAAACATAATTTTTTGTATAATTTTCGAAAAAAGTAAGGAAGAGGTGTTGTTAACCTCTAATCGGACAAGAGGGGGCAAATATCACGAAATATTACTCAGACTCGGAATAAACATCCTCAGAAAGTTAGAGTTCGTGGTAGTTGTGTAGGGTATCGCATGGTCGGCCCCGTCCGACTATACTGCTCCGCTCACTGGAATTTTCACTGCAAATTCATTTTAGAAATTTCTAAATTATAATTTTTATACCCTACACAACAATGTTGTATGGGTATTATTGCTTTGCGTAGACCCAAGAGTTTGTAACACTGTGAAATATTGATCCTAGACCCACATTTAAGTATACGGATCGTCATATCTCGAGTTGCTGAGTCGATCTAGACATATGTGTCCGTCCGTCTGTCCATTATATTTTGGAAACACGATATAGACCACAGCTATGGACCAATATTCATGAAATTTTGTATGTAAGACCGGTTGTGGCCAATGAAGACCCCTATTTGTAAAGATCGATTAATATTTATAGGATGACATGGACCAAAAACTTTATTTTTGTCGGTTTTCCTGGTCGCTCCCGGAGCCTGAATTTTGCTTTACGTGGGGAAAGGGGGGTCGGGCCAAAGAATAAGCAGGACTATTTTGATTAAGATCGGTCATTATTTAGCGGGCAAGAAGTTGCAAAAATAAAGAAATATAGACTTGATTCAAAAATACGCAGAAAGTTAGTATGGTCCGACTATACTGCTCCGCTCAACTACAACAAATAATCATACAGAGATAAATAGATGTTTAACACGTTGTTTTGTATTAACTGAACGCAACATATGGATTGTTATGTATTGTCTAGTTCGGGCTCTTCTGTATTTAAATTCATGCATTGGTTCTTACATTAGGAATGTAACAACCTGTATGAACTGCATTCCCTATAGAATTTGGAGACAAGTGAGCAGGCTTAACGGGTCAGATGTATAAGTGCAAAGTGCAGTGTGGTCCCAACCAACATGCTGGAAATATATTAGATATCGACCCATCAATTTATGCCCAATAGGAATTGATGGCATTTCATCATCCTGATCTGGACCGTGCTAAGACTACTTGTTTGTCTAGGCCTCTGATGCTATGGATGGATGGTTTATCGTATAGCATTTATACGGTATTGTTCTACTACCCGAACGACTAAATTTTATGTTCACCTTTATACCTTCGGATCTCTTCCTCTAGATCATCATGAATTAGGGTGAGTAGGGTTAGCGAGTCATTTGTATAGGTGCAATGTGTCGTGTGGTCCTAATCCACAAGCTGGACATGTGCTGGACATCGACCCATCAATTTGGCTGTGCTTAGACTACTTCTTTTTATATAGGCTTTGTATCAGTGGTGACAAAGGATGGTTGACAGTAAGACATCTAAACGTATTGGTCTACTGATTGAGCGACGGAATTAGTATGAATGATATTCGGGACTGACTAATTTGAGCCTGGATTTAGATGGTTACATTTATACCTTTGAATCTACATCTCTCTAGACTATCAGAATATCTCCTTACTTTTTTGTGTGGTGGAAGCTTCTCCATAAGGTTATGGCAAGCGTGTTCCCCACAATAAAACCTGACATTATTTGGTTGTGTTGACGGACATGCTCTCTTCGTCCTCTCAAAAACATGGAAAATTATATTCACCCTCTCAAGAAGAAGAGGAAATAACCTTTAGCGGCTTTCAATTCTGACATTTGGTTGTGTCGATGTCGATGATCTTCGTCTTTTGATGAAGACGGTCCAATGTGGCCATAAGTACACATCATGTAGCAGTTCTAGGGCGGCATTTTGACATGCCTGAGTATTTTTCCACTTCGTATTATTTACATTCATAGTGACTGGCGCCACATTGCTCAACTTGTCAGTGTTCGAAATGCGGCAGGCACACGATTTGAGAACCTACTTGCTACTTCTACTACTTGCTACTTCCTGACAGTGGGACTGTGGATTTGGCAGCAGATATTTTCATATTCCTCAACCCTTCACATATGTTATCAGTAATAGGACCCGTCCTCATGATTGTTCAATCATTCGCATACATTTCGAAATTAGAGGTTGAACATTTAATACGTCTAAAATTACAATAACTGTTCGGTTGAACGGTCTTTTCATGCTCAGTTCTCAATTTATATGTGCGGAAATGTAGACGTGCAGTACTGTCGGAGTGTCACTGGCGCAGGAGGAGAAATCGCCCTGTATGACAACTTTCTTTGTAAAATGAGAAGGTACATTCTGGCTGGCAGAGCTCCTATACAACGCATCACACTCATCTTCGGATCTGATACTGAACGTCGTGAAATGTAACAACTGAATTTCTCCTTTATATCGAGAGTTACACAATTTCCACAATTTCCTAGTATCGGTTACAATGTTAAATAACTTCAGATGATCTAGTCACTTTTTCCTTATATGAGCGCATACCAGCCTATTGACTCCACGAATAAGTTATTTTATCCTTGAGTCTTCAGGGGTCGTCCGAAGAAGTTCGTCACTTTACCTCTACTGTCACCTCTGCTGGGAAGTCTTACTTTGGGTGTTTGTTTAAGTGTATTGACGATTTGTCGAAAGTTCTCTTCTATTCAAGGATATGAGGGGATGGGCAGGTCATTGAAGTTATGATTGTAAAATTCTCCGAAACCTTGCTTATCTATTTACAAATGGCTGAGGAAAGTACGTCGATCGAAAATGACATTGCTTCAGGTGGTCCAGTCACTTTTCTTCTTCTTATGTACGCTTATTATTTTGACATCAGGGGTTGTAAGACGAAGCTCATCACGTTCATTGTTCAATAGCGTCACGTCTCCTGGCAAGTGGAGTTTTATTTCAAATATTCGCCCGGCAATACTGACGACTGTAGTTACGGAAAATTCTTCCCAACTACCTGTATATTTGAGGAAATGGACAGTTCTCAGAAGAAGTGCTTGGAAAACTCTCTGTAATCTTGCTAACCCGTTTTCCTATTATTCAGGAAAGTACGGTCAGAGGTTATGAAGTATAATCGAATACAATATTAGGTAGGTGGTCTAACCCCAAGGAAATAACGGGTTGCCAAGTTCCGCCTAAAGGTCTCGGTTAGCTTTGTTTCGAAGATCAGAAGATCGATGCAGTTAAAATGCAGGGACAATGCATTAGCGGTGAGTTAGCGGTGTTGAGGAAACAGAGGGTCCTATCATATTTTCATGACGACGTACTGGGAGATGATAGATACTTCCTATCGCAGTACTTTCGCATCCGATTTAATCCGGATTAACCTAGATAATTCACAAATTCGCTTCATCCTATGCATCTCATCAAGATAGACATTTGTGGTTGCTACATAATCAAGATCTGGTGTATTTATATACTCCGGAACGGATCAAAAAATATTCAATGTAGGCATTCCGGGATAGAATGGAGCTCTCATGACAAAAATAATTTACATGTACTTGTATTTTTTTAGTGGAAGCCTCTGGTCGAAGTTCACCTTCGAGTCAATCTTGTGCACAGTACGAATATTTGAAATTTCCAACCCTTTCTAATCACATTTCCTAAATTTCCACCATTTTCCCTCTTTCCCTTCTCAATTTGTTATTTACAATATTTTCTTCTTTTTTTTCTTTCCAATATAAGTTTGAACATTTTTCCCAATAAGGAACAAAATGGTTAATAATCGCATAATCCCTAATCCCATTTTAGATATATACACAAAAGCACATAGCTACAATATAATATAGAAGTAAATATAAACATATCAGACCAGCAGTCAGTCAATTGAACTTTTCCAACCATTCATCCGTCAACGCCAGAAGGCGTTCTCACACGCAGCGGTGACTCTAAAGGAATTGACTGGATGTGGAACATTTGCTGTATGCGCGATTAGTTAAATCATCTTCAATCATATTCAACGATTCATTGATTGAGTTTGTTAAATCGTTGCCAATCTCACATCCTCTCGCCTTAGACGTGGGGTGAGGTGGGTTCGTTGTTTACTGTCATGGTTGACGTACGACTGTGGGTGGATGAATGGATGGAGTTCCGTATAAATTTGTATGCCCAAAAATATTCTAGGCTGTTTAGAGGCTTTTGTTAAATATTCCTCTAATCGTATAATACATTTAGCTCTGGGCTGAGATGGGTGGCTGGTTGGTGTTTTCTGTTAGAAATTTCGTACCACACAATTTCCAAAGCCAATCATGTTTTGTTGTTAGGCTGTTAGTCCCCGCTCTAGGTGATTATTATTCGAATGATGATTTTTTTCGTTATGGGAGATGGCTGTTTTATTGCTTCTCTGGGTACATTGAATATTATGATGAAGATAAATACGTTTCTGTGTTAAATAAGGATACTCTGTAGTTTGGTGTTTTAATATATTTAAATTGACGAGGTCTGTTTTTTCTTACAAATACATTAAATTAGAACATTAATTTTTTTACTGATACAAAACAGCCCCAAATTAAGTTATAACTACCAGTGTTTGATTGATTTGTATTTAGAATAAAAATAATTTTGGATTCAGAAACAACTTTCATCTACATATATTCGTTATCCTTTCCTACCCTGTTCTATTATGGTAGCTACTCCTTTCCATGCGTGCTTCTCGCACAGACTTATATTGAATGCTTTGCAGAAACTACGTTTATAGCGTTAATTTTTCATGACATAATAATCTTATAACCCACACGAGTACCGCATATACATATCTATTTAATTAAATTACCATACACGATTTAGAATAATTTTGACATTGTTGGAAAAAGTATTGGGAAATTTCTATAAAATTTTCTAATATTTTTGAATGTTTTGTTCTAAATTGATTGATTGTCTGTATATTCGTTATGCATATTATGTCAATTCGGGGGAAAATAAATCCATTATTTTTTTATTAACTAAAGGACTTTATTTAACATGCTTCGGAATGTCCAATTTGGGCCAAACATGCACCGTCATACAACAATGATTTGTTGCAATTTTAAAGGTAACTTCATAATGCCTCTAGAAGTCTGCTATCTATTTGTAAACAAACTTTAGTAGTCGATTTTCACAATCCACCCTACATACCAATTTTTTATCATTAAAGAAATTAAGCAATTCAAGAAAAAATGATAATCGCATGGTGCCAAGTCCGGACTACATGGCGGACATTAAAATTGGGCCATATGGAAGCAATTCATAATAAATAATCCACTTCCAGTCCCACCAAATGCATAACCTTCCTGGCCGTTAGTCCTGGTTTGGCCATCGTTTGAGGTGCTTCGCCGCTCTTTGACCACGATCGTTTTCGCACAGGGTTATCTTATGTGATCCATTTCTCATCTTCAGTCACCATCCGTTTATCTCATTCCGTTTGGTCAAGGCTTCGCAGAAGGAAATTCCCACCAACCTATTTTTTCTGTTAATTGGTGTGGCACCAAAACATCTAGCTTCGTTTTGGATCCAGCTTTGTGTAAATGGTTAAAAACTGTTTTATCGTAGATTTGAAGCTTCTGGGCGATGTGACTGGTAACATGCCGATTTTATCGATCATTTCGACGAAAAAATAATGGATTTATTTTTACCCAACCTATTGTATATGGGAGATATATCTAAATCTGGGCCGATTTTTACGAAACTTAACACTCATTGTTTAAAACTTAATTGAGTACGATATGCCAAATTTCGTGCAAATCGAATGTAATATAGGGTCCTTGGTGCACCATTTATATAAAATCGGACGATAATATATATGGGAGACTCAATTCAGTACGATATGCCAAATTTCGTCCAAATCGAAAGAAATATTGGGGTTTTGGTCCAACGTTTACATAACATAGGACGAAACCAGTGAGCGGAGCAGTATAGTCGGACGGGGCCGACCATACGATACCCTACACAACTACCACGAACTCTAACTTTCTGAGGATATTTATTCCGAGTCTGAGTAATATTTCCTGATATTTGCCCCCTCTTGCCCGATTAGAGGTCAACAACACCACTTCCTTACCTTTTCGAATATTCAGTACAGTTCTTCTAATTACTTGTCCAGATTAGCTTCACGGTGGGTTGTGTTGCGATTTTCGGATTATACTCGACTCGAAAACACACAAAAATTAAGTTTTCGGTCCATTTCATCTAGACATGTGTGTCCGTCCGTCCGTCCGTCCGTCTGTCCATTATAATTTGTAAACACGATACAGGCCACAGTTATGGACCAATCTTCACGTAATTTTGCATGTAGGATGGGTTCTGGCCACTGAAGACCCCTATTGTTTTTGGAAAAGATCGGTTAATATTTAGGGGATGAAATGGACCAAATACTAAATTTTTGTCGGTTTTTCTGGTCGCTCCAGAGGCCGCAACAATGGTCCGAACATCGTGAAATTTTGCATGGAGAAGCGGATCGGGCCAAAGAATAAGCATGCCTGTTTGGAGAAAGATCGGTCAATATTTAGTGGGTCAAAATGACCCTGACTTTTGTGTGAAAAATGACAAAATTTGTATTCTATGGCATATTTATTTACTCCTGGAGGAGTTGACTCCCAGGAGTTGATAGCATATCCAAGAGGAGTGGTTGGCCTTTAAATTGATACCAAATATAGTGATGTATCTACTCAGATGTGGGAGTTACAGTCAAATATTTACAGGTGCTTTCGTATTCAGATATTATTTAGTAACCCATTACCATATTAGGGGGAGAAATATCGGCTTTGAAATTTTTCATGAAGTTCCAGTTATAGTCAAGAACAACGCCTACAATGTTCGGTGATGATCAGGATACAATTTTGGGATGAAATGGACGGAAAACATAATTTTTTGTGTGTTATCGAGTAGGGTATAATCCGAAAATCACAACACAACCCACCGTGAAGGTAATCTGGACAAGTAATTAGAAGGACTGTACTGAATATTCGAAAAAAGTAAGAAAGATGTGTTGTTGACCTCTAATCGGACAACAGGGGGCAAATATCACGAAATACTGCTCAGACTCAGAATAAACATCTTCAGAAAGTTAGAGTTCGTGGTAGTTGTGTAGGGTATCGTATGGTCGGCCCCGTCCGACTATACTGCTCCGCTCACTGGTTTTGTATTTTGGGTTTTCGTTGTATATTCGTTGTATAATTATACCCTACACAACTATGTTGTCAGGGTATTATAGCTTTGTGCAGCACCAAAACATTGTAACGCCGCGAAATATTGGTCGTAGACCCACCTTTAAGTATACAGATCGTCATATCTCGACTAGCTGAGTCGATCTAGACATGTGTGTCCGTCCGTCTGTCCATTATAATTTGTAAACACGATACAGGCCACAGTTATGGACCAATCTTCACGAAATTGTGCATGTAGGATGGGTCCTGGTCAATGAAGACCCCTATTGTTTTTAATAAAGATCGGTTAATATTTAGGGGATGAAATGGACCAAAAACTTTATTTTTGTCGGTTTTTCTGTTCGCTCCAGAGGCCGCAATTATGACCCAAACACCGCGAATTTTTGCATGGAGAAGTGGATCGGGCCAAAGAATAAGCATGCCTGTTTTGATATAGATCGGTCAATATTTAGAGGGTCTAATGGACCCTGACTTTTGTGTGAAAAATTACAAAATTTGTATTCTATGGCGTATATATTTGCCCCTGAATGTCCTAGACCTGAGAAGTTAATAGTATGTTCAATAGTATGTGATTGACCTTTAAATTGATACCAATTATATGGTCGTATGTATTCGGATGTGGGAGTTACACATAAATATATATGGGTGCTTACGTACTGAGATATTATTTAGTAACCCATTACCACACTAGAGGGCGGAATTATAGCGCTGACCGCTGAGTACAACGCCTATAATTTTCGGTGATGATCACATAATCATTTTAGAATGAAATGGACCGAAAACATAATTTTTTGTGTTTTTTTCGATTCGATCTATAGGCCACAATTGAAAGCCGAACTTCACAACACAACCCACGGTGAAGGGAATATGGACAAGTAATTAGAAGGACGGAATATTCGGTAAATACGGAATATTCGGAAAATATGTCATTGTAAGGAAAAGGTGCTGTTGATCTCTAATCGACAAGGCGGTGCAAATATCAGAAATATTGCCTAGGTTCGAAATAAACATCAGCAGAAAATTAGAGTACCGTGATTGTTGTGTAGGGTATCCTATGGTCGGCCCCGTCCGACTATACTTCTCCGCTCACTGGTTTTTGATATTGATATTGATAATATTTGAGATTTTTGATTTTGATATGAATAGAATCACTTTTTAAGTCGATTTAAGAATTGGATGAAATTTGGCACATATAATTTATTTGGCCCAAAGACGAACCCTATAAAAATTGGGAAAAATCGGTTCAGATTTAGATATAGCTCCCATATATATTCGTCCGATTTCATATAAATGGTGCACCAAAGTCCCTGTAAACAAAGTACAGGTCGCATTAATGATTCAAATTGGATAAAATTGGTACAGCTTATTTGTTTGGCCCAAAGACGGACCCTATTGAAATTAGGAAAAATCGGTTCAGATTTATATATAGCTCCCATATATATTTTTGTAATATTTTAAGTAAATAGTGCACCAAAGTCCCTTTATATCCTTCTAGTTGCACGAAAATTGGCATCCTTATGGTGAAGGATATAAAAATTTCGGCCGAACCGAACTTATGGCTGAATCAATTGTAGTTTTAATTCATATGTTTCATCTTTGTATTGCCTTTTATCGTTTCAAAATGCATTTTGTGTGCCCCGATTTGCTACTTTATTGAAGAGTTTTAATTAGGTTTCATTTAGTTAATGTTAGATTATTTCCCAAAAAGAAAACCGAAAACAAAACCAGTGAGCGGAGCAGTATAGTCGGACGGGGCCGACCATACGATACCCTACACAACTACCACGAACTCTAACTTTCTGAGGATGTTTATTCCGAGTCGGAGTAATATTTCGTGATATTTGCCCCCTCTTGTCCGATTAGAGGTTAACAACACCTCTTCCTTACTTTTTTCGAATATTCAGTACAGTCCTTCTAATTACTTGTCCAGATTACCTTCACGGTGGGTTGTGTTGTGATTTTCGGATTATACTCTACTCGAAAACACACAAAAAATTATGTTTTCGGTCCATTTCATCCCAACATTTTAATCTGATCATCACAGAAAATTGTAGGCGTTGTTCTTGACCATAACTGGAACTTCATGAAAAATTTCAAAGCCATTAGCGCGATATTTCTCCCTCTAATGTGGTAATGGGTTACTAAATAATATCTGAATACGTAAGCACCTGTAAATATTTGACTGTAACTCCCACATCTGAGTAGATACATCACTATATTTGGTATCAATTTAAAAGCCAACCACTCCTCTTGGATATGCTATCAACTCCTGGGGTCTACATCCTCCAGGAGTAAATATATATGCCATAGAATACAAATGTTGTCATTTTTCACACAAAAGTCAGGGTCCATTTGACCCGCTAAATATTGACCGATCTTTATCAAAACATGCATGCTTATTCTCTGGCCCGATCCCCTTCTCCATGCAAAAATTCGCGGTGTTTGGGCCATAATTGCGGCCTCTGGAGCGACCAGAAAAACCGACAAAAATTTAGTATTTGGTCCATTTCATCCCCTAAATATTAACTGATCTTTTCCAAAAACAATAGGGGTCTTCCTTGGCCAGAACCCATCCTACATGCAAAATTTCGTGAAGATTGGTCCATAACTGTGGCCTGTATCGTGTTTACAAATTATAATGGACAGACGGACGGACGGACGGACGGACACACATGTCTAGATCGACTCAGCTAGTCGAGATATGACGATCGGTATACTTAAAGGTGGGTCTAGGACCAATATTTCGCGGCGTTACAAACATTTGGGGCTGCACAAAGCTATAATACCCTGACAACATAGTTGTGTAGGGTATAAATATTAACCAACTGGTACTAACACTAAGTTTTGCTAGCTTGAAAATTTCTGAAAAATATTGTTTGCCTTTACTTTCCGCACAAGTAAAAGAAAGTGTGAGTTGAGAAAAAGTAAACTACTCAAAAGTTTTCATAATTTGTTTGCATTATTAGTTTCTTGTTGTTGTTGCTCTTCTTCTTTTTTCATCTCCTTCCACTTCGATGCTGTTATGCTTCTGGCAAAAAGTTGTCGTTTAAAGTAGCAGTATCAGCAAAAATTGTTTTAAGAACAAGTTTTATGGGAATACTTAAGCCATTTTGTGATAACAGAAAAAAACTTTGTTCTTCCTAAAGATATGCAAAACAAAATATGGACTATGTATACATTTTTGAAAATTGTTTTAGTTCCATAATCCTTCCTTTTGGGGGGATAGAAAAAAAAACACAATCACCCCTTTATCCAAAAAGGTTTGGTTGTGAAAAAAAAATTATAATCAATTGTGCGTGACATTAAACCAATATTTCGAATGTTTATCAACAGGAACAAAAACAAAAAACATATTTTAAACTAATTTTGAGCAAAGGATAACAAAGAAATATGATGCCATTTCTAACAAAGATGTGGTGAAATATATTCATGTGTTTTAGCAGCCTTTTTACGAGCTCTCCTTCGGGCTGACGTGGACACTGCCATGTCCTCTTTCGCAGCATTCTTCTACTATGGAGAGGCGACTTTACGCGAAGAAAGAATTCTATCGATTCAGAAATCCCTTGCAATGAAAACTTTCGAAGGATTTTGAGGTGCCTCTAATTCAGAATGAATTCCTTATCGGTTGTAGAGTTTATGTTCCGTTTGATAACCACCACCACGAAATTAATCACTCTTCTATAAAACTTTTCGTCAGAGATTTTTTGTCATTGGCATGTTTGGTAGTTACTTGCGACATCATCAGGTTATCAGCTCCAGCCTCTACTTCAACGGCCAGTTGCCTTAGAAGTCTCGAAGCTTCACTGCATAAGACCTGCGTTTTTTCATGATCTTGGAAGAGATCTTGAGGTTCCTCTAATTCAGAATGAATTGCTTATCGGTTATAGAATTTCTGTTCTGTTCGATGAACCAGTTGCCGAAATTTATCACTCCTCTGTACATCTTCTTGTCAGAGATTTTTTGTCTCTGGCATGATTGGTAGTTACTTGTGTCATCAGCACCAGCCTCTACTTCAACGGTCAGTTGCCTTAGAAGTCTCGAAGCTTCACTTCATAAGATCTCCATCTCCTTGGAAGACTCACCTTGATTTGTAGTCGGTGGATTGTCATTGTGTTAATCACAGTTGTATCCATTGTGTCTTTCTCGTCCATCAAGAATGAGTCGCTTTCCTTACTGAAGTTAAGAAAATTCGACGCAAGGTTCGGTACATTAGTAGTGGTCGCATCGAATATAAATTTTATTTAAAAAAGCGGGGTTAAATAGTCGTCGCCATAAAAGTTTTTTGTAGGACTTGAGGTCAGCTATGTCTTATTTACGTGCGGTTCAGATTTGGATATAGCTCTCTCTCTCTCACCATTTAATATAAATGGTGCACCAAACTCCCAATGTTAGTTTGATTAGGACAACATTTTGCACAGAGTACTGAAATAGGTCCCGATTGACGACGTATGCAAAATTTTGTTGGAATCGTTACAGATTTAGATATGGAGCACCATACTGGTAATGCTTGTCCTATTGAGACAAAATTTTGCAAAGCGTATTAAAGTTACTACACTTTGACATCCGTGAATTTTTATTGAAATAGGTTCAGACATATAGGTTCAGGCCTACTCCGCTCAACATACCCACTTGCTTGAGAAAAGCCCTTTTTGTCCCGATAATAGTAAAGAAGAACAATGGCAAAGAATTGCCCACTCCCTACAGACTGCAGCAAAAGCAACACGTGGGTACCAAAAACCAAGAAACCCGTAAATTTTACCAACGAGTAAAACATCAAACCGAAGGTATTGGTTCAGGCACATCCTCCTGAAGAGATGATGATGGATGTACGGAGCATTTTGAAAAGCTTCTGGTATCAAATAGTGGCGATGAAGAAGATACCCCAGAACCAATAAGAGATGCCGGTATAGAGTGTATACCACCTAGCTAAGATGAGGTCAAGTACCGATTATTTACAAGCCGAACTATACAAGACTGGTGGTCAGATGCTGCTCAGGGGCATGCACCAACTGATTAGTACATTTTAGCTAGAGGGATGCATGTCCAATGATTGGAACATCAGCATCCTATGTCCCATGCACAAAAGGGCGACAACGATATAATATGCCCATCGCATTTAATGTGCTATCCAGTGTTCTCCGTGAACGACTGAAGCTAATGGTCAATGACATTATTGGACCATAACAATGAGGCTTCAGACCTGGCAAATACATCATTGACCAAATTTTCACTCCGTGCCAAATCCTGGAAAAGACCCAGGAAAAAGCCGCATTCGACAGCCCTATCCGTTTAGAGGTGTTTAAAGCCGTGTCTGCTTTCGGCATTCATGCAAAATTAATACGGCTATGCTACTTATCTTGTGACACAAGATAAGTAAATAAAGTCGGAAAGGACCTATCGGAGCCCCTCAATACCGAACGAGGATTCAGACAAGGTGACAATTTGTCGTGTGATCTTTTTAACATCCAGCTAGAAAAGGTCATACGAGAGGCAAAGGTGAACAGAAATGGCACTCTGTACACCAAACAACACATGTTACGCCTACGCCGATGACATCGATATAATGAGTAGTTCGCTTAGCTAATTTCATTCTATATAATTTCAATGAGCCTCCAAAGATGCTACAAGATATTGTATGTACCCAAAATGGTGAAGGATACCAAATAGTCGGCCCCTTCTGACTTTTGAACTTTCATTACTGGTTATATCTAAAATTAGGTAAATGGAATGTCCGATTTGATCCACATCGTAATATTTCATTCAGCCTTAAATCGAGTCCGAAGATGGGACACATCGGTACACTGTTTTTGGTAGATTCCCCAACCTTAAATCAGGTTCAAAGTTCGGTATATTCCACACAAAATGGTCAACATTAAATTTACATTTTGTGAATACAATATCAAGCTATTGGAACGGCTGATTTGATTCATTCATCGCAAATGGTAATATTTTCACCTAATGTAGATCAACTTGGAGTATGGGATGAAATGAAATGAAGAAAATATAGTTTAATATTTTTCTACTATATATAAAATTCGCATTTCCCTATGAAAAATATTTTCTTATAGTTTCCTATATCACACATTTTTTTCTGCAAAAAGTGAATTTTTCTGTTTACCCTTAAATAAATTTCAAGAACATCTACTAATAATGTCCAACATTGTTCTACGTTGTTGTGTTTATTGCACCTTTACAAACATACTCATATTATATGTATTAGACTAAAGTTCTCTGTTTATTTACACACATGAAACATACTTTAGATGTAATCTTTATTTACCCAGGTCCCGTTAAATGGTTAATGGGTTCCGTCTTACGGCCAAAAGGGGAACCTTGAAATCTCCAAAGAAAATGAGCCCTAAACAAACAGCGACCGAACACAACGTACATTGTACTAATTTCCGTTATATTAGTATGTGTCTGCCGAGAAAAGAAAAAAAAAACACTTCTTACTATATGCGTATTAAGTTCCGCATGAACAATAGAAAACGTATGCGAAGTTATAAAGTGTTTACTGACATACTCGTATTGAAAGTTTATTCTCCTTTATTCTTTGGTCTTCACTTCATCTAGACTTCGTCATCAATAAAACCTTCAATGGCGACTGGTAGTAAGACATTTTCCTCTTGCAGTGTTCTACTTTTAGTCGCATATGTGCAAATGTTTGAATATGTGAGTTTGTCTAGCTAGCTTGATTGCTTGCTGGTTGGGGCTGGTGGTGTTTGTTTTTGTCTTTCCACTTGTATTTGATAGATAGATTTGGTTTTCTTTCATTCTTTTCTAGTGCCCGACAAACAATCATACATCAACTTTGGCACGGAAAGGCTGAACCAACATCACCGACAAATAACCAGGCATAACGTGCACGTGTGGAGTAACGCCAAGTTTTGACATTTTTAACGAAAACGTATTGCTTAAAGTTTAGAAATTGCTCTCTATCACAGAAGCAAACACACACACACACATCTATGGTGGTAAGGCAGCCAAACGATATAGACTAGAAAATAACAGTGGGTTTCGATATTTCGCGCTATTTGAACAATCTGGACCAACTAGAGGCCGACAATTATTACTAATGTTCAGTACAACCCTTCTAATTACTTGTCCAGATTCCCTTCCCTTGTGTTGTGATGTTCTTTTCCCATTGGAGCCTATAGATCGGCTCGAAAAAACACAAAAAATTAAGTTTTCGGTCCACTTCATCACACTATAATTATCTGATCGTCACCGAAAATCTTAGGCGTTATCCTTGACCATAACTGAAACTTCATGGAACATTTTAAAGCGATCAGCGCTGTATTTCCGCCCTCTAGTGTGGTAAAGGGTTACTAAATAATATCTGAATACATAAGCACCTGTAAATGTTTAAGTGTAACTCCCACATACCTTTCGGGTCTATGTCCTTCGGGGGTAAATCTATACGCTATAGAATACAAATTTTGTAATTTTTCACATAAAAATCAGGATCCATTTGACCCGCTAAATATTGACCGATCCTTATCAAAACAGGCAAGGTTATTCTTTGGCCCGATCCCCTTTTCTATGTAAAAATTCGCGATGTTTGGGTCATAATTGCGGCCTCTAGAGTGACCAGAAAACCGATAAGAATTAAGCATTTCGTCCATTTCTTCCCCTAAATATTAACCGATCTTTACCAAAAACAATAGGGGTCTTCATTGGCCAGAACCCATCCTACATGCAAAATTTCGTGAAGATTGGTCCATAACTGTGGCCTGTATCGTGTTTACAAATTATAATGGACAGACGGGCGGACACACATGTCTAGATCAACTGAACCTGAACCAGAATCTGGTAGAAGTGCGTTTCTTAGTGGATCAGATACAGAAAATGTCCCATGGAAAATATTTTCATAGAAGATTTTCAATATTTCTTTTGGAAAAGTAGAAAGATATCCGCTGATGGTCATTCAACTAAATCCTTAAAAAATCCAACCGAATGGATCGTTTAAGGAAAGGTATTTAAAAAAAACCGTGCATTTTGGTCCTTAAAAATATCATTAAAATATTACATATAATTAGTTTTTAAATAAACCCCTTTTAAAAATCTGGCTATTGATCCTTTTAAAAAAATGTTCTTTAAAAAATCAACATATTGGTCCTTTGGAAAAAAAATATTCTTTAAAAAATCAACACCTATTGGTCCTTTTTAAAAAAATTAGCTTTAAAAAATCCAAGCCTATTGGTCCTTTGAAAAAAATATTCCTTAAAAATCCAAGCCTGTTGGTCCTTTAAAAGAATCTTTTCCAAAAAAAAAACACGCCTTTGACAAAATCTTCTTCAAAAAATCCACTCCTATTTGTCCTTTGAAAAAAATCTTCTTCAAAAAATCCACGACTATTTGTCCTTTGAAAAAATCATATTCAAAAATATTCCTGGATATTTGTCCATTAAAAATATGTTCTTCAAAAAGACACGCCTATTCGTCATTTGAAAAATGGACACCTATTTGTCCTTTGAAAAAAAAAAAATCTTCTCTAAAAATCCACAAATATTTGTCCTTTGAAAAATCCACGCCTTTTGGTCCTTAAGGGAACCCCCCCCCCATTCTCGATTTGAATTTTTTAAGATTTTCAATGGGCTGGTAAATCAATACCAATGCTTGTTAAGGTTTGTAACTTTGCACATATATAATTGAAGATTTAAAAAAGAAGAAAAATAATTTACAAAAAATTTTTGTTATTGTTTTGTTGTTGTTTTTTGTAATTAAAGAAAAGTGCTTATTTTTGATGGCGGGTATGATAACTCCTCACTGGAACATCGGAATCCGAAAATTCCAACGGTGTTAGAAAGAGTACATGTCTGGCTCTCGTATGAACTAGGATTATTGACTTCGCTCTAAAATTAACAAAATGGTGGACCTTTGAAAAAATATTTTTGGAAAATCGCCGATTTTTGACCAAAAACCAAATTAAAAAATAAGGAAGATCTTCACCGATTAGCTTTATACTAGTTCATACAATAGCTATACACTCACAGAGAAACGTGTAAAAATTTGGAACCGATTGGATTATTAGTTTTTGAGTTATCGTGCCCGCCATTCGCAAAAAAATGTTTAGAGAAAAACGCGTTTAAAGTTTGAGAAACCCTTTAGCCGTCACTTGATGCTGACACACTAAATCGGATATATCTTCAACAGTTCTTGAGATTTTCACTTGAAACTTTGTAGAGACATTCTTTAATCAGTGTAGATTCGAACTATATCAACAAAAATTTTGACCCCGAGAATGGGGGGGGTCCCCTTAAAAAAATCACACCTACTTATCTTTTAAAAATATATTCTTTGAAAAATGCACGCCTACTGATCCTTTGGAAAAATATTCTTTAAAAATCGACGTCTATTGGTCCTTTGGAAAAAATATTCCTTAAAAATCCACGCCTTTTGGTTTCTTGAAAAATATATACCTTGCAAAATCCACGCCTACCGAGCCTTAGAAAAATCTTCTTAAACAAATACGCTACTATTGGTCCTTTGGAAAAACTATTATTTATACAATCGAGAAGTGGTTCATCAAAAAATATTTAAAAAAATCCAATGTTATTTCATCACTTGTATATCAACAACTCCACTGTGCAATACGATAACGCATATAAATAAACTCATACTTTAGCTATCATACATCAAAGTATTGGTAAACATATTTTTCAACTGACATGCAGACACACACACACTCTTGCACATATGTGTGCATATTAAATACCTTGTGCATATGTGCCTTAATAATCTTAAGTAAGAAATATAAAGAATAGTAAATAAGAAGAAAGAAATGAAAGCATTGATTTTTGTGTGTTTTTATTCGCAGTTCACTCCCACCAAACAAAAAGAGCCTTGAAAAAACGTTTTTCTTTGGAAAGTAAATTGTGGTGGGGCATATGGAGCGGAGGGTGGGGAAGAAATCAATTTAAGCATATCAATCAACGACAGCTTAAAATGTTAGGGCGAAAAACCCACACACACACACAACAACAACAAACATATGAAGATAAGTTGGTGTGCATGTAGTCAAGCAGTTTCTTTATATTTCCACACACACACACACACAACAATACACACAGACATTAAGGTCTTTGCTTGCTATCTTACTGCAAATATTCACTTCCGTTTACATTCAGCCACAACCAGCAGAGTCAGCAGCCATCATCCGCTTGACGGATATTTTCAGCCCCACCAAACGTACGTTTTACATTTGCTTTACGCCTTATTCTGCTTTCCGTTATGGTATTTTTTTTTCTCTTTTGTTTGAATATTTACCATCGGCAATGTATACGGAAATTATTTTCACCTACCTATGGCAACGAAAAGAAAGACGCGAAGTTTTTCAACAATCATCAAATTCTTGAAGTTCGATTTCAATTACATTTAAATTTCAATACAAATTGCCATCACCCGGCACCATTCCGCCCCATAGTCATATATTTGATTGATTTACCTGTAAGGTGGTTTACTTTTTCATCTTCGTCGTCGCTTTTGTTGTTGTTGTTCTTTGTGAAATGAGGCATATCTTTGGATGCTAAAATATAATTCATATGTCACTGGATGAATTTTTGATGAAAGAGTTGACGGATGGAAGTCCTGATGATAATGGGGTTCAGTTTTTGTTTGAAATTGCAAATTGTTGGGTACAGCGTAACCGGATTAAATTTATTCAATTGAAATATGTCAAGAATTGTGGGTTATTTATTTTTTTGGGTAAATTTGTTTATTAAATTGGTGGGGGTATGGAATTCATTTTAGGGGGTAAATGACGTATAACCCTAAAGAAACAGAGGAAGACATACGTGTCAAAAATGTAATAAATATTAAATAAGGATTATGATTTACGGTTATTTAAAAAATAAATTAAAAACACATAAAATATATTAAATCTCCCCCCTATTTGCCTTGCCTTTGCAAAAATACAAAATATTCTTTAATAAATCCACGCCTAATGGACCTTTGAAAAAAATATTCTTTAATAAATCCACGCCTAATGGACCTTTGAAAAAAATATTCTTTAATAAATCCACGCCTAATGGACCTTTGAAAAAAATATTCTTTAATAAATCCACGCCTAATGGACCTTTGAAAAAAATATTCTTTAATAAATCCACGCCTAATGGACCTTTGAAAAAAATATTCTTTAATAAATCCACGCCTAATGGACCTTTGAAAAAAATATTCTTTAATAAATCCACGCCTAATGGACCTTTGAAAAAAATATTCTTTAATAAATCCACGCCTAATGGACCTTTGAAAAAAATATTCTTTAATAAATCCACGCCTAATGGACCTTTGAAAAAAATATTCTTTAATAAATCCACGCCTAATGGACCTTTGAAAAAAATATTCTTTAATAAATCCACGCCTAATGGACCTTTGAAAAAAAAAAAAATATTCTTTAATAAATCCACGCCTAATGGACCTTTGAAAAAAATATTCTTTAATAAATCCACGCCTAATGGACCTTTGAAAAAAATATTCTTTAATAAATCCACGCCTAATGGACCTTTGAAAAAAATATTCTTTAATAAATCCACGCCTAATGGACCTTTGAAAAAAATATTCTTTAATAAATCCACGCCTAATGGACCTTTGAAAAAAATATTCTTTAATAAATCCACGCCTAATGGACCTTTGAAAAAAATATTCTTTAATAAATCCACGCCTAATGGACCTTTGAAAAAAATATTCTTTAATAAATCCACGCCTAATGGACCTTTGAAAAAAATATTCTTTAATAAATCCACGCCTAATGGACCTTTGAAAAAAAAAATAAATTAATGGACCTTTGAAAAAAATATTCTTTAATAAATCCACGCCTAATGGACCTTTGAAAAAAATATTCTTTAATAAATCCACGCCTAATGGACCTTTGAAAAAAATATTCTTTAATAAATCCACGCCTAATGGACCTTTGAAAAAAATATTCTTTAATAAATCCACGCCTAATGGACCTTTGAAAAAAATATTCTTTAATAAATCCACGCCTAATGGACCTTTGAAAAAAATATTCTTTAATAAATCCACGCCTAATGGACCTTTGAAAAAAATATTCTTTAATAAATCCACGCCTAATGGACCTTTGAAAAAAATATTCTTTAATAAATCCACGCCTAATGGACCTTTGAAAAAAATATTCTTTAATAAATCCACGCCTAATGGACCTTTGAAAAAAATATTCTTTAATAAATCCACGCCTAATGGACCTTTGAAAAAAATATTCTTTAATAAATCCACGCCTAATGGACCTTTGAAAAAAATATTCTTTAATAAATCCACGCCTAATGGACCTTTGAAAAAAATATTCTTTAATAAATCCACGCCTAATGGACCTTTGAAAAAAATATTCTTTAATAAATCCACGCCTAATGGACCTTTGAAAAAAATATTCTTTAATAAATCCACGCCTAATGGACCTTTGAAAAAAATATTCTTTAATAAATCCACGCCTAATGGACCTTTGAAAAAAATATTCTTTAATAAATCCACGCCTAATGGACCTTTGAAAAAAATATTCTTTAATAAATCCACGCCTAATGGACCTTTGAAAAAAATATTCTTTAATAAATCCACGCGTAATGGACCTTTGAAAAAAATATTCTTTAATAAATCCACGCCTAATGGACCTCTGAAAAAAATATTCTTTAATAAATCCACGCCTAATGGACCTTTGAAAAAAATATTCTTTAATAAATCCACGCCTAATGGACCTTTGAAAAAAATATTCTTTAATAAATCCACGCCTAATGGACCTTTGAAAAAAATATTCTTTAATAAATCCACGCCTAATGGACCTTTGAAAAAAATATTCTTTAATAAATCCACGCCTAATGGACCTTTGAAAAAAATATTCTTTAATAAATCCACGCCTAATGGACCTTTGAAAAAAATATTCTTTAATAAATCCACGCCTAATGGACCTTTGAAAAAAATATTCTTTAATAAATCCACGCCTAATGGACCTTTGAAAAAAATATTCTTTAATAAATCCACGCCTAATGGACCTTTGAAAAAAATATTCTTTAATAAATCCACGCCTAATGGACCTTTGAAAAAAATATTCTTTAATAAATCCACGCCTAATGGACCTTTGAAAAAAATATTCTTTAATAAATCCACGCCTAATGGACCTTTGAAAAAAATATTCTTTAATAAATCCACGCCTAATGGACCTTTGAAAAAAATATTCTTTAATAAATCCACGCCTAATGGACCTTTGAAAAAAATATTCTTTAATAAATCCACGCCTAATGGACCTTTGAAAAAAATATTCTTTAATAAATCCACGCCTAATGGACCTTTGAAAAAAAATATTCTTTAATAAATCCACGCCTAATGGACCTTTGAAAAAAATATTCTTTAATAAATCCACGCCTAATGGACCTTTGAAAAAAAAAAAAATATTCTTTAATAAATCCACGCCTAATGGACCTTTGAAAAAAATATTCTTTAATAAATCCACGCCTAATGGACCTTTCTTTAATAAATCCAAATGGACCTTTGAAAAAAATATTCTTTAATAAATCCACGCCTAATGGACCTTTGCCTAAAAAAATATTCTTTAATAAATCCACGCCTAATGGACCTTTAAAAAAAATATTCTTTAATAAATCCACGCCTAATGGACCTTTGAAAAAAATATTCTTTAATAAATCCACGCCTAATGGACCTTTGAAAAAAATATTCTTTAATAAATCCACGCCTAATGGACCTTTGAAAAAAATATTCTTTAATAAATCCACGCCTAATGGACCTTTTAAAAAAATATTCTTTAATAAATCCACGCCTAATGGACCTTTGAAAAAAATATTCTTTAATAAATCCACGCCTAATGGACCTTTGAAAAAAATATTCTTTAATAAATCCACGCCTAATGGACCTTTGAAAAAAATATTCTTTAATAAATCCACGCCTAATGGACCTTTGAAAAAAATATTCTTTAATAAATCCACGCCTAATCCACGCCTAATGGACCTTTGAAAAAAATATTCTTTAATAAATCCACGCCTAATGGACCTTTGAAAAAAATATTCTTTAATAAATCCACGCCTAATGGACCTTTGAAAAAAATATTCTTTAATAAATCCACGCCTAATGGACCTTTGAAAAAAATATTCTTTAATAAATCCACGCCTAATGGACCTTTGAAAAAAATATTCTTTAATAAATCCACGCCTAATGGACCTTTGAAAAAAATATTCTTTAATAAATCCACGCCTAATGGACCTTTGAAAAAAATATTCTTTAATAAATCCACGCCAAATGAACCTTTGAAAATAAAATCTTTAATAAATATTCTTTAATAAATCCACGCCTAATGGACCTTTGAAAAAAATATTCTTTAATAAATCCACGCCTAATGGACCTTTGAAAAAAATATTCTTTAATAAATCCACGCCTAATGGACCTTTGAAAAAAATATTCTTTAATAAATCCACGCCTAATGGACCTTTGAAAAAAATATTCTTTAATAAATCCACGCCTAATGGACCTTTGAAAAAAATATTCTTTAATAAATCCACGCCTAATGGACCTTTGAAAAAAATATTCTTTAATAAATCCACGCCTAATGGACCTTTGAAAAAAATATTCTTTAATAAATCCACGCCTAATGGACCTTTGAAAAAAATATTCTTTAATAAATCCACGCCTAATGGACCTTTGAAAAAAATATTCTTTAATAAATCCACGCCTAATGGACCTTTGAAAAAAATATTCTTTAATAATTCCACGCCTAATGGACCTTTGAAAAAAATATTCTTTAATAAATCCACGCCTAATGGACCTTTGAAAAAAATATTCTTTAATAAATCCACGCCTAATGGACCTTTGAAAAAAATATTCTTTAATAAATCCACGCCTAATGGACCTTTGAAAAAAATATTCTTTAATAAATCCACGCCTAATGGACCTTTGAAAAAAATATTCTTTAATAAATCCACGCCTAATGAACCTTTGAAAATAAAATCTTTAATAAATCCACGCCTAATGGACCTTTGAAAAAAACTATTCTTTAATAAATCCACGCCTAATGGACCTTTGAAAAAAATTTTCTTTAATAAGTCCACACTTATTTTTATGTTGTTGTTGCGTTGAAAAAATATTCTTTAAAACAGACCCCTATTTCCGCTTTGAAAAATATTCCTTTAAAAATACGTGCCTATTGGTGTTTAAAAAAAAATATTTTTGTATAAAATCCTCGCCTAATTCCGAATACATAGCCCTAGCCATAAATTGCCTTATAAAATAAATAAATAAAATAAAACTAAAACTAAAATAAATAATCAACTGAGTTAAGCGCCAGTAATAACCGCAAACACTAACCAAACAAATTTATTATCAGATCGTTTGTTTTTATTTTATTAGGGACAGGGTGGAAGACCTACCGACTAGCCGACCTGTGGGCATGTAATTTAAATATAAAAAAATAAATATTTGCCCTATTGATGTTGTAGAGATAACATTTCTTGTAGCTGCCACAAACAAACACTAGTTTTTTCACGCATCCCCTACTATTTTTTTTATGGATGCTAAATAAGCCTACAATAAACAAAATATTTTAACACTTTTATGTCTGGTCTGGTTCGTTGTCGCTTGTTTGTTTGTTGTCTAGTTTTTGTTGGGATATTAAACATTATATGACAATGGGAAATAAGTTTTTTCTTTTTTTAATTGGGGAACCCCTTCCCCCATGCCATAAAAAACGGTTTAATTCATTTTAGTGGTTAGTATATAATAAAAGTGATCATTAAATTTACAACGAATAATAAAATAAAAAAAATATATCCTAAAAATGATATCATTCCCTCAGAAGTGCTGTAAAATTGATATTAAGGTATAAACAATGTGTCCTCTATATAATTGCTGAAAATGTTTCTATTTGAATTTATTATTACTTAGTCCACTTATAACCTCAACAGTTCGCCCACAACTCGTGCGTATCGGCAAGTGTTATTTAAATAGATGCAAAGCCATTTAATTGAATATTAATCGGTATGATAACAAATTTATTATATACAACCCAAACAACAACAAAACATTACATTGTGTTATTGAATGGATCCCAAAACTAATAGTGTTCAATTAAAACAGAAGACTGTAATAAAAGAAGCGTGGTAATAACTTATTGTACCGATAGATAACAGTAGTTAGGTGTGATAAAAAAGATAATAAATAAATTTTGTTCGGTTTATTCATTGAACGGCAATAACATTCTTCTATAGGGCTAAATTTGTTTAAGAGAACCCCCCCCCCATTCACGATTTTATTTTGTCAAGATTTTCAATGGGCTGGTAAATCAATACCAATGCTTGTTAAGGTTTGTAACTTTGCACATATATAATTGAAGATTTAAAAGAGAAGAAAAATAATTTACAAAAAAATTTTGTTATTGTTTTGTTGTTGTTTTTTGTAATTAAAGAAAAGTCATTATTTTTGATGGCGGGCATGATAACTCCTCACTGGAACATCGGAATCCGAAAATTCCAACGGTGTTAGAAAGAGTACATGTCTGACTCTCGTATGAACTAGGATTATTGACTTCGCTCTAAAATTAAGAAAATGGTGGCCCTTTGAAAAAATATTTTTGAAAAATCGCGGATTTTTTACCAAAAACCAAGTTTAAAAATAAGAAGATCTTCACCGATTGGCTTTATCCTAGTTCATACGAGAGCTATACACTCCCAGAGAAACGTTGCAAAATTTGGAACCGATTGGATTATTAGTTTTTGAGTTATCGTGCCCGCCATTCGCAAAAAAATGTTTAGAGAAAAACGCGTTTAAAGTTTGAGAAGCCCTTCAGCCGTCACTTGATGCTGACACAATAAATCGGATATATCTTCAACAGTTCTGGAGATTTTCACTTGAAATTTTCTAGAGACATTCTTTAATCAGTGTAGATTCGAATTATATCAACAAAAATTTTGACCCCGAGAATGGGGGGGTCCCCTTAACAGCAATGTTTGGCGACCTTGAGAGGCTGGTCGGCTGAGCATTATATTATCTAATTTCATATTTTGACCAGTAAAAAATACACTGATTTTAGAAGTTAGGTTAGAGCTCGTGTTCCTTTTTTTAAATTTTTCATAAGAACTTTGGCAAAAAATTGTGGTGTACCACTATGAATTAACCGTCCAACTTTGTTGAATTAAAACAGAAGTTTTGTTGAAATTTGCTTGTATATAGCTCGTTGGTAGCCACCGTATAACTCTACATCCTAAATTTTGGTATTTTGTGGAGTTTTGGTAATAGTTCGTTTACATTTAACCGAATTTCGTTAACCCAGTTGGTTTCAATTGTAAATTCCTTTGCATATATGTCAAACAAATCTTCATAAAGTAGGTTAACACGGTAAAAAGATCTAATGTACATGCCGTTTAAGTTTTTCAACCAAATTGGGTGGCAGTGGACAACTTTACTCGAAAGACTTTATAATTATGTCCTGCCTTAACATATCTTTGATCAGTCTCCCGAATTTTACACAGTTAGTCTTGGGTTTGTTTGGGAAGAATATTGGTTTCGGCGGTGGCCTTAAGACATTAAATTTCAGAGAGAAAGAGTACTATGAGTTTGTAGCTATCGTATGAACTAGGATAAAGCAAATCGGTGAAGATCTTCCTTATTTTTTGACTTGGGTTTTGGTAAAAATCGGCGATTTTCCAAAAATATTTTTTCAAAGGTCCACCATTTTGTTAATTTTAGAGCGAAGTCAATAATCAGTATCAAGTTCATACGAGAGCCAGACATGTACGTTCTTTCTAAACATTTTTTTGGAATTTTCGGATTCCGATGTTCCAGTGAGGAGTTATAATGCCCGCCATCGAAAATAAGGACTTTTCTTTAATTGCAAAAAACAACAACAAAACAATAACAAAAATTGTTTGTAAATTATTTTTTTTCTCTTTTAAATCTTCAGTTATGAATGTGTAAAGTTACAAACCTTAACAAGCATTGGTACTGATTTAATGCCCATGAAAACTTTAATTGCAAAAAAAAAACAAAAAATCAAAAATTGTTTGTAAATTATTTTAAGGGTCTTTTAAATCATTAGTTGATGAATTGATTACAAACTCTTAACAAGTATTGGTACTATACCAGTATTGAAAATTGAAAAATGAAAATACCATGTATTTTGTTTTTGCAAAATGGTAAGGCCAGTTTGTTGTTTTTATAAAAAAAACACCTATTTATTAGTGGGGAATGTTTTTCATTGTTCGCCGATGGGTAAGGCAGGGAAGACTATAGTTTCGGATCACGCCACTGATCCTCATCACTCCCCTAGTTTTTTGTTGGGATATTCTCCCCAGAAGCTATTTATTGCTTCTATACAAAAAACCTTTCATACCCAAATGTCTCTTGTAACAAAGCGAAGTACTTAGCTGACCAACGAAATAAACTGCATGATAATTTCCCTAGTGCCTCACTTCGAGGTTAACAAGACATTTACAAACAATACCAAAACTTTCCCATTGTTGTGTGTTGTCACATTTGGGATACCACTTGTATTTTGTTTTTGCAAAATAGTCCAACACAATGTGGTGTGATTTAGTGTCACTACCAGTTAGTACTCCGTTGCCTGTTTCCTTTGATTTCCTTACCACTCGATGCAGCTCCGACGTTGATGGTGGTATCGGTTAGTCGAACTAAAGGTAGACTAGTGCTAGGTAAGTATTGCAATTTCCCAGCTGCAGTACAGTTGCGTCCTATCTTGGCAGTTCTGGGGAGAAGAGAAAACTTAGGATTTTGTGGCATATTATACAAGTTTTTGGATCGGAACCCGTTACTGTATTAACCCGATCTGTATATTACCCTCAATTATTTCTTCCATCAGAGCCAGGGATAAGATTCACTTCGATGTAGATTTTCATGGATGAACTCTGTAAATTGGCATGCATTAAACAGTCCACTCGGGAGTCGGTTATATTCTCCTCGGCTCCCTCGCTCCTGTTGCTGGCCGTTTTCTCCTCGCTATTCTTTATGGCATCCTCCTCCCCAATCTTGAAGAAGACTACATTGGACATGTAGTGCGCTTTTCTCCTAGTCTCGATCTGAATTGATGATCTGTCTAGGCCCACCTCCTCCCTGTGGAAGACTTCCCATTTCTTCACCAACAGAGTCCAACAAAGACGTCCAGCATGCGTTTTATCTCGAACTCGCTGTCCCAACCTCTGACAAATGCCGGTGTCTTTTGTAATTGAAGAAGTTCCCTTTTCCTCACCAGCTTAAGTTTGTTTTTTGTTTTCTGAGCGCTTCTATGCTCTCTGGTGACTCCAACTGTAGCATTAGGTAGTCCCCCTTAGAACTGCAGCTGTCCAGATCAATGGAATCCCCCCTTGCAGTAGGCTCTCTAAGATATTATTGCTGATCTTTCACCTCCATATGGGTCTCCTTTTATAGTTTTCCAGACGCACTGTATTCGTCTATCACTGCATAGCAGATCGATCGCAACGTACCATTTCTATACCCTTCACCACACTGTGGTACAGGGTATTATGTCTTTGTGCATACGTTTGTAACAGGAACAAGGAAACGACATAGACACATAGTTCCTTTTGAGAATATGCATAGAATCACTTTCTGAGTCGATTTATGCATGTCCGTCTGTTCGTTTTAAATTGTAAACAAAGTACAGGTCGCATTTATGATCCGATTTGGATGAAATTTGGCACAAGTCAATTATTTGGCCCAAGGACGAACCCTATTGAAATTGAAGAAAACCAGTTCAGATTTAAATATAGCTCCCGTATATATTTTGGTCCGATTAAATGTAAATGGTGCACCAAAGTCCTTATATATCTTTCGATTTGCACGAAATTTGGCACAGCTTACTGCATTAGGTCTAGAATGATGTGTGTCAAGTTCCTAAAAATCGGTCCAGATTTAGATATAGCTCCCATATATATTTTCGTCCGATTTAATGTAAATGGTGTACCAAATTTGGCATAGCGCAATGAATTAGGATATATGGTGTGTGCGTGAAAATCCCATATATCCATATATATTTTCGTCCGAATTAATGCTAATGGTGAACTAAAGTCCCTATATATCTTTCGATTTGCACAAAATTTAGCACAGCGTACTGAATTAGGTCTAGAATGATTTAGATATAGTGTCCATATATATTTTCGTCCGATTTTAGGTAAATAGTGCAACAAAGTCCCTTTATATCCTTCGATTTGCACGAAATTTGGCACAGCGTACTGATTTATGTGTGTTAAGTTTCCTGAAAATCGGTCCAGATTTATATATAGCTCCCATATATATTTTCGTCTGATTTAATGTAAATGGTGCACGAAAGCCCCTGTATAACTTTCAATATGCGCGAAATTTTGTATGGTGTACTCAATTGAGTCCTGAATGGTGTGTGTCAAGTTTTTAGAAAATCGGGTCAGATTTAGGTATAGCTCCCATATATATCAGATCATCAGATTTTATGTAAATGTTGCACCAAAGTCCCTATTTATCTTTCGATATGCAAATCTACACATTTATAACCGGACCCTAATTTTCTACAGATCTATATTCCAAGCTTGGGCGATATTGCCCGATATTGGCACTCTCTTAATCGATTAGAGGTCAATAGCTCCTCTTTTCTACAGATCTATATTCCAAGCTTGGGCGATATTGCCCGATATTGGCACTCTTTTAATCGATTAGAGGTCAAAAGCTCCTCTTTCTTTCCCTGGCATCTTATTCGAGTTATTTTTTCTCGGAGTAAACATTTATACCATACGTTACAAATTTGGTTATTTTGCACACAAAATGGCTTATTCGATTGACTAAATATTGACAGATCATTTTTAAAACAGTCATTGTAAATAGTTGACCAGATCCCTTCCCCCTTAAATTTTGTGAGGTTCTGCTTACAATAGTAGTCTCCAAAGTCTAGATAATCATACAGAAATAGTTTTTTTGAGTTTTATATGCAAAATTTGTTTTTGTTACCTTCAAATTACTGATAATTTTTACTTCCTTTGTAATCACCAGTTCCGTGTTTATTTTGATGTCTGTCAATGATATATAACATTTTTCAAATATAAATTATATTCACAAAAATAAGAAATGATGATTTGACCTCATGTCAATTGCAAACTCTGACCCACAATGATATCAAATTTACTGCTGTATGTTTGAAATATATGACATTTCTCCCCTCTACCTGATATGGTTCTGATAGGGATATGATATGGATTCTAGGCCTATAGTGTGCCGCCCCATTTTCGGTATTTTCTCATAAAAATGGCTATAATTTGGCAAATAGGATCTCGGGTTGATAAAAAAAAACAAATTTCATGAAATTATTAAATTTATGTTAATGCATAAAATGTTTCCCTTAAAAATGTCCCGAATTGTTGTAATTTTTGAACATTTTTTTTCAGAACATGAACAAACTATTTCTACAATATGCAAAAACATATACCTGCATGAACTTAACCAAGTTTTTACTTGTTTTACACGTTGCATTTCTCATTGATCCGCCTTTGAGAAAATATTCGATTAAGGTATCTGATGACAACTGGTCATACTGACTCTTAATATTAAATATTGAACAAAACAATGTCCACTAAAACGAATAATATATGAGAGCTAAAATCGAACTGTGTTGTACCAACAAAATGTTTTCCAGCCTCAGGGATTGAAAAATATCAAATTGCTGTTCCTATATGTGGGACTTAACATATTTAGACCCCTATAAAAATGAAAACTATTTACTGTATTTACATTCCACTTTATAGGAATATTGGTATTTTTGATCAATGGATCTGTAATAAACCTAAACAATTTGGCCTACATAGTAGCATCACATTTATTATACCTTCCTGTTTTTATTATGCTACATACATTTTATATCCTTTCGGTATTAAACTAGTTAACTATATTTTAAAACGTATACACATTTTTATGGATATTGACGTAATACCAAAAAAAAAAGCAAACGTCAATAGAGTCATAAAGTCGTGTAATAAAAAAAGCATTTTCCTTCCCAAAACTGTACACTGTTTTTAAAAATTCAAAAGAGCATTTCTGGCTAAAAAGAAAAACCGACATGCGGACACAGCAGTAATGAATATTTTAGAAAGAGGAATTCAAACGACGTCATTATAGAAATAAACCAACTTTTCAATGCCGTTCTAAGTATGTTGTTTTTTTAAATAAAAACCAGTAAGGAAAGTAGTAAAGTCGGATTGGGCCGACTATATGATACCCTTCACCACTTTGGTATATTGTCTCCTATAAGGCGTAGAATTCTCGAAGAAAATATTGACATGAAATTATATAAAGAACTTTAGTGCACCATTTCTATTAAATCGGAAGAAAATATATGGGAGCTATATCTAAATCTGGATCGATTTCTACGGAACTTAGCACATATCATTGTAGACTCAATTTAGTAGGCTGTGTCAAAATTCATGCATATTGATATATATATATATAGGGACTTTGGTGCACAATTCACCTTAAATCGGACGAAATTATATGTGGGAACTACATCTAAATCTGAACCGATTTTCATGAAACTTAGCACACATTATTACAGACGCAATTCAGTACGCTATGCCAAATTTCGTGCAAATCGAAAGATATATAGGGTCTTTGATGCACAAATTACCTAAAATCGGATGAATATATAGGAGATATACCTAAATCTGAACCGATTTTCACGAAACCCTGCACACATCATTCTACACTTAATTCAGTACGCTATGCCAAATTTCGTGCAAATCGAAAGATATATAGGGACTTTAGAGGACTTTTTACCTAAAATCGGGCGAAACTATATATGGGAGCTATATCTAAATCTGAACCGATTTTCACGAAACTTGACACACATCATTCTAGACCTTAGTCATTACGCTGTGCCAAATTTCGTGCAAATCGAAAGATATATTGGGACTTTAGAGGACTATTTACCTAAAATCGGGCGAATCTATATATGGAAGCTATATCTAAATCTGAACTGATCTTCACGAAACATTGCACACATCATTCTAGACTTAATTTCAGTATGCTATGCCAAATTTCGTGCAAATCGAAAGATATATAGGGACTTTAGAGGACTATTTACCAAAAATCGGGCGAAACTATATATGGGAGCTATATCTAAATCTGAACCGATTTTCACGAAACTTAACACACATCATTCTAGACCATAGTCATTACCCTGTGCAAAATTTCGCTCAAATTGAAAGATATATAGGGACTTTAGAGGACTATTTACCTAAAATCGGGCGAAACTATATATGGGAGCTATATCTAAATCTGAACCGATTTTCACGAAACTTTGCACACATCATTCTAGACTTAATTCAATACGCTATGCTAAATTTCGTGCAAATCGAAAGATTTATAGGGACTTTGGTACACCATTTACCTTAAATCGGACGAAAATATATATGGGAGCTATATCTAAATCTGAACCGATTTTTCCCAATTTCAATAGGGTTCGTCCTCGGGCCAAACAAATGAGCTGTGCCAAATTTCATCCAATTCGGATCATAAATGCGACCTGTACTTTGTTTACAATTTAACATGGACAGACAGACGGATGGACGGACATGCATAAATCGACTCAGAAAGTGATTCTATGCATATTCTCAAAAGGAACCATGGGTCTATCTCGATTATTTTTGCCTGTTACAAACATATGCACAAAGACATAATACCCTGTACCACAGTGTGGTGAAGGGTATAACAACAACAAAAATGTGAGTTAAATTTATTTCCCTCCATATTTATACCCTACACAACTATGTTGTCAGGGTATTATAGCTTTGTGCAGCCCCAAAAGTTTGTAACGCCGCGAAATATTGGTCCTAGACCCACCTTTAAGTATACCGATCGTCATATCTCGACTAGCTGAGTCGATCTAGACATGTGTGTCCGTCCGTCCGTCCGTCCGTCTGTCCATTATAATTTGTAAACACGATACAGGCCACAGTTATGGACCAATCTTCACGAAATTTTGCATGTAGGATGGGTTCTGGCCAATGAAGACCCCTATTGTTTTTGGGAAAGATCGGTTAATATTTAGGGGATGAAATGGACCAAATACTAAATTTTTGTCGGTTTTTCTGGTCACTCCAGAGGCCGCAATAATGGCTCGAACATCTTGAAATTTTGAATGGAGAAGGGGATCCGGCCAAAGAATAAGCATGCATGTTTTGATAAAGATCGGTCAATATTTAGCGGGTCAAATGGACCCTAACTTTTGTGTGAAAAATGACAAAATTTGTATTCTATAGCGTATATATTTGTTTCTGATGGACATAGACCCCAGAAGTTGATTTTATATCCAAGAGGAGTGGTTGACCTTTAAATTAATACCTATTATATTGTTGTATGTGCTCGGATGTGGGAGTTACACCCAAATATTTACAGGTATCTCCGTATACGTATATTATTTAGTAACCCATTACCATACTGGAGGGCGAAAATATAGTGCTGATCGCTTTGAAATGTTCCATGAGCTTCCAGTTATGGTCAAGGACAACGCCTATAATTTTCGGTGATGATCAGATAATAATTTTGGAATGAAGTGGACCGAAAACTTAATTTTTATACCCTACACAACTATGTTGTCAGGGTATTATAGCTTTGTGCAGCCCCAAAAGTTTGTAACGCCGCGAAATATTGGTCCTAGACCCACCTTTAAGTATACCGATCGTCATATCTCGACTAGCTGAGTCGATCTAGACATGTGTGTCCGTCCGTCCGTCCGTCCGTCCGTCTGTCCATTATAATTTGTAAACACGATACAGGCCACAGTTATGGACCAATCTTCACGAAATTTTGCATGTAGGATGGGTTCTGGCCAATGAAGACCCCTATTGTTTTTGGGAAAGATCGGTTAATATTTAGGGGATGAAATGGACCATATACTAAATTTTTGTCGGTTTTTCTGGTCGCTCCACAGGCCGCAATAATGACCCGAACATCGTGAAATTTTGCATGGAGAAGGGGGTCGGGCCAAAGAATAAGCATGCCTGTTTTGATAAAGATCGGTCAATATTTAGCGGGTCAAATGGACCCTGACTTTTGTGTGAAAAATGACAAAATTTGTATTCTATAGCGTATATATTTACCCCTGAAGGACATAGACCCGAAAAATTTATATTATATCCAAGAGGAGTGGTTGACCTTAAAATTAAGACCAATTATATTGTCGCATGTGCTCTGATGTGGGAGTTACACCTAAATATTTACAGGTATCTCCGTATTTGTATGTTATTTAGTAACCCATTATCACTCTAGAGAGCCGAACATAGCGCTGATCGCTTTGAAATGTTTCATGAGGTTCCAGTTATGGTCAAGGACAACGCCTTTAATTTTCGGTGATGATCAGATAATAATTTTGGAATGAAGTGGACCGAAAACTTAATTTTTTTGTGTTATTTTCGAGTCGATCTACAACAACACAACCCACGGTGAAGGGAATCTGGACAATAACTGTACTGAATACTCGTAATATTCGGAAAATATGTCAGTGTGAGGAAGAGGTGCTGTTTACCTCTAATCGGGCAAGAGTGTGCAAATATCACGAAATATTGCCCAGGCTCGGAATACACATCCGTAGAAAATTTGAGTTCAGTGGTAGTTGTGTAGGGTATCGTATGGTCGGCCCCGTCCGAATATACTGCTCCGCTCACTGGTTTGTGTTATTTTCGAGTCGATCTATAGACCACAAATGAAAGCCGAAGGAATCTGGAATCTGGACAATAGCTGTACTGAATACTCTAAATATTCGGAAAATATATCACTGTGAGGTGCAGTTTACCTCTAATCGGGTAAGAGGGGGAAAATATCACGAAATATTGCCCAGGCTCGGAATAAACATCCGCAAAAAATTTGAGTTCCGTGGTAGTTGTGTAGGGTATCGTATGGTCGGCCCCGTCCGACTATACTGCTCCGCTCACTGGTTTATTTATTAACATAGTGTGTTTGTATGTATGAATATATGTAATGTAAATAAAATACGTGGGATGATATGCTCTATAAAAATTGTTCTACATAATACCCTATTAACATATGCAAAGGCAAATATTGCGTTTTATCCCCATTTTGGCCCCATCCTTTTGCTTTACATTATTGTTTGGTTATTGTCCAGAAATGAAAAGCCTTTGGCGGAATTTGTTGAATTTTGTTGACCCTTTTCAAAAAATTGTTAAACGTAATTCTATAGACAGTTTTAGGTTGGTTGTTATTATACCATTTAAAAAATGTGTTGACTAGGAGGAAGGAAAGGGGCATAATATGGATTGAGAGTAATATTAAAATTTAATGTAAATACAACAACACTACGGAACATGATTTATGATAATGTTTAGGATTCTAAAAATAAAAAAAAAACAAATATTTATTATAATTTTTTTTTCATTTTTAATTTTAATACGGTTTAATAGCCTGTGGTAATGGCGTTTTCATAAAGGTTGCTCTTTGTCCTTTTATACAAACCTATCATAAATATGGTTGGTAAAATTTCATTATTTTCCTTTATTGTCGAAGCCCATAATATTACCCTTGCTTCAATAATTATCAAGTGTCAATTCAAAATATAAATACTAATATGAATATAATTATCTTTATTATACAAGCTTAAAGAAAATATATTTGGGAGCTATATTTAAATCTGGATCGATTTTCACAAAACTTAGCGCACATCATACTAGACTTATATCAGTATGTTATGTCTAAATTCGTGCAAATCGAAAAAAATATAGGAACTTTGGTGTAACATTTACATTAAATCGGACGAAAATATATATGTGAGCTATGTGTAAATCTGAACCGATTTTTCAGAAAACTTAGCAAACATAATTCTAGTCTTATTTCCGTACGCTATGTCAAATTTCGTTGAAATTGAATATAGGGACTTTGGTGCACCATGGTCTGATGAAAATATGTATGGGAGCTATATCTAAATATGAACCGAATTTTTCCATTTTCAATAGGGTTCGTTCCTGGGCCAAATAAATGACCTCTGCCAAATTTCAGCCAATTCGGATCATAAATGCGTCCGGTACTTTGTTTACATTTTAACATGGACAAACAGACAAACGGACGGAAATGCATAAATCGACTCAGAAAGTGATTCTATACAACCATGTGTTTATCACGTTCCTTTTGTCTGTTACAAACATATGCATTAGTTAATCATACAAATACCAAATTACAGCTCAAGATCCCCAAAATTCCAAAAATTAGAGGGTTCCCTTATACGGGGGCAATCTGAAAAAATTAACCTATATTTATAATTTTGGATATAATTGTAAATTTGAGAGATCGGTCGAAAAATACGCTCTAAACCCCCGAATATTGGGGGGTACCCTTATATGGGAGCTATGCCTAAACGCGGTCCGATATACCCCATCTTCGAACTTGACCTGCTTGCAGACAAAAAACGACTTTGTGCAACATTTATTCGTTTGGACGCTATCAATTCGTTTAGAGGCTAGAGTGATTACAACAGACATACGGACATGGTTATGCTTATAGGCATAGAATTATACGCTGATCAAGAATATACAGGGTAAGATAAAACCAGTAAGGAAAGTTCAAAAGTCGGACGGGGCCGACTATATGATACCCTTCACCACTTTGGATGCATTCAAGAGATGCTAATATATACAATTTCCTGTAAATAGAACAGACATATAATCTTTAGAGGACCACTGAAATGGAATGGGGCGAAACTGAATGTGTGATCTACATAAATATTTAAACTACATAGATATTGGAAGTTTGATGCACCATTTATCTAAAATCGGACGAAAATATATATGGGAGCTATATCTAAATCTGAACCGATTTCAATGAAACTTCACAGATATCAATTTGTACTTAATTCAGTACGATGTGCAAAATCTTGACTTAATCGGACAAATATTGGGAACTTGGTGAACCATTTACATAAAATCGGACGAAACTATATATGGGAGCTATATCTGAATTTGAACCGATTTCAACAAAACTTCGCACACATAAATCATGACCTAAGTCTGTACGGTGTGGAAAATTTTGTTTCAATCGGAAAAATATTGGAAATTTGATGCACCTTTTGCACCTAAAATCGAACGAAACTATATATGGGAGCTATATCTAAATCTAAACAGATTTTCAATTTCAATAGGGTTCGTCCTTGGGCTAAATAAGTGACCTTTGCCAAATTTTTCCACATCGGATCATAAATTCGGTCTGTACTTTGCTCACAAAAATACATGGATGGACGGACGGACATAAAGTAATTCTATACATATTCTCAAATGGAAACATGGGTGTATCTCAATTCATTTTTCCTGTTACAAACATATGCACAAAAACATAATACCCTGTACCACAGAGCTGTGAAGGGTATAAAAACTGCAACAAAGTCAAACGTCATAATTTTTAAATTTTATTGAATGAAAACAAAAAAATTTCGGATATAACATCAAATTTTAGAATAAGTTTAGATTTGTTCGAATTGGCCACCTTTGGCACGAATTATGGAAACCGTCACACGCTGCCCGAATGTTGCTCTGCGGTATGTTGGCCCTTTCCCGGCGAAGCGCTTGCTTGAGCTTATCGACACTTTGGAATTTTTTAGTGCCAACCTTTCTTTCAAAATACGCCAGACACAATAGTTCAACGGATTGGTATCTGGAAATTTTGGTGGCCTCATTTTGGAACCTCATTTTGTAAGAATTCTTGGGTGGCGCGTGCTGAGTGCGATGATGCTGAATCCTGTGGGAATGTCCAAGGTCTGCGGCCAAGATGTTTGTTTAATACACACTCCAGAATATTTTCGCCATAATATTCGGCATTTATTCTGATGCCACGGTCGATACGAGCGTAGAGCGACAATTGCTTGAGTTCTGGTAACCAATCCAAAGGGCTGACATCTTTGGCAAGTAAACACGATCATTTTGTTTGTTTACGAATGTTTTCTCATCGGAGAAACCCACACCACACCCACACCAAACGGAGAAACCAGTTCACCACTCAATAGAGCAACTCTTTAGCTCTATTGAGTCTCATTTTCAATATTTGCCGAATGGCTTAGATTTGAAAACAGTCTATAGTTGGTTGCAGTTTTTTCATCTCACCCTGTATGTACTTTTAAGGGTCGGAAATGATTATTTGGTACTTATTTGAGGACTTTTCAAAATACCGAAAACTGAGTGGGATATTTATATGATTTATATGAGTGGGATCTTGGTTTTCTATAAAAGTTTACAAAATATTTTACTTTATATATTCAATCGTGCTTAGGGGCTTAAAGCCACCAACAAAATTAATACCAGTTAACAATATTTTTGAAACAAATCAAACCCAATTATTTCATTATCTCAATATAAGAAGAAATGGACTTAGACCACTTTCAAAATAAATGATTCATATGAGGGTTATGTCAAAACATAGTCGTATAATAATCATATTCTGGGCACATACATATTGGGGGTATGTCAAAACATAGACCAATTACGGTTTTTTGTGCAGATATTTGTCAGCATCCAAAATTCCGATATGCCAAAGTGCAGCTTTTTCGGTTAGAAAATGCGGCAAACCCCCTAAAAATATCCAAATGGACACTACTCCGCTTGAATCATTTTGCATGATCAGATTTATCAATATAATACGAATATCGACCTAGAATTTTATTCTCAGATGTGTTATGGACATGTTTACTATGTACTTCATCTTATAGTCAGGTGAGACTGTACAATTTCTGACCCTGATAGCCTTTCATATTCTTTTAAGTCATGATTCAATTAATGTTTTTTAAGTTAAATTGATATTTTTCCGAAAAAATTCTGGATCAACGAATAGCTTCCATATAATTTTTCAGTTAAGCCAATTGTATTTCCATAAACTTCCGATGACATGTAAACCCACATATGTATGTAAAATTGTATTCATTTGAATATATTCATTCATCCATGCATATATATTTGATTTTCTATTTTTAGTAAAAAGTTATGATAGGACTAAAGCCAAACTGCCAAAAGTCACTGTCATGGAGAGTTAATAATTCATAGGGATACAAAGGATGCCATGACAGCGTAAATAAACTACCCTAACAAAATAAATGTTTTTGTTTATACAGATTTCATCATATTGCCCTAAAAAAATAACAACAACATGGAATTTTGGTGTACTATTTTTTTTTTAATGAAACAATGAAATATTCCCAACAGCAACAACTACCCTATGGACAATAAAAAAATCCTTGTCAAAACACCAAATATACAGATACCAGGACATGATGGCTGGGTTCCCAGGAAGTGCCACGTATCTATGGCCATTAGCTTGAATGTTACACCAATATATGTAGTCGTATCAATGAAGTTGTGTCAATGTAGTTGTAGTCGTTTCCAATGAAGGCATAAAAAACACATCCCAAAGTAAATAAACTAGACTACTTAGGGTCTTAGCGAGGTATAAATGTTTGTACACAAATGTATTGAATGTATTTTTCCCCAAAAAGAACGAAATTGAGTAACACGATTGGAAAAATGTTACATACAAGTCCCATAAAAAAAGGTATCCGCTTAGAAATTTATGAGAGTCGTCCTCGTCGTATTGGCAACAGGATGTCCCCATAAAATTCACAGTCCATGTTTAATCTGTCAACTGAGACAGATTTAATTGGAAAAGTGTGTTCACAATGTAATAAATTGAGGTACGAAATATTTAGCTTTCTATACGAGAAAAAACAACAAATACATAAATTGATTTCAAAGATAACACACTCACATGGTCACACTTAACTGGTGGTGTTGGTGGGGGATTAATCATTGTAGTGGTGAAGTAGCCCGTGGCAAAATCCGGATTTTTTGGGTTGAGATTTCTATTGACCGACGGCATGTGAGAGACTGCAAGGAATATTACATTTCACACTTGAGAGTGAAAAACAATTTTGAGGTTTGTACCTATGGCATAAAATATACAATATATTTTTTGTTTGTTTCGGGTTCGAAGTCAGCGGAAGTATTGGGTCATAAAATATGTATAGGTAATGAATCAGAATAAGGCATAAATAAAGAAAGGAAGGAAATCTTGCAATGTTGTTAAGTTGAAGCAGGATACATTCGCCTCACTCCTCATTATGTTGATACCAGAACAATATATTTGAAAATGGATTCGTATGGGGTCAAACATACAATAATTTTACATACATACATTGTGAGAAACGTCTTTGATTTTTTAAAATGTTTTTAGGGTACATAGAAGGGTGGATTTTTTTAATATTTTTAGGGTCAAAAAAATTGTCGGCTATAGAAGGCGTAATTAAAAAATATTTGTATACCCTATACCACATTATGTCTTTGTGCATATGTTTGTAACAGGCAAAAGGAAACGAGATAGACGGATGGTTCCTTTTGAGAATATGCATAGAATCACTTTCTAAGTCGAATTATGCATGTCCGCCTGTCTGTTCATGTTAAATTGTAAACAAAGTGCAGGTCGCATTTATTATCCCAATGAGATGAAATTTGGCACAGATCATTTATTTGGCCCAGAGACGAAACCTCCCATATATATTTTAGTCCGATTTTTAGCAAATGGTGCACCAAAGAGTCAAATTTATGCGGATGGACACGAAATTTTGCACAACGCACTGAAGTATGGACAGCCTAACGTGTGTTAAAATTTGTGGAAATCGCTTCAGATTTAGATATAGTTTCCATATATATGTTTGTCCGATTTTGTGCAAATGGTCCACCAAATGTCAAATTTAGGCCGATTGTCACGAAATTTTGCACAACATACTGAAGTTAGGATAGACTAACGTGTGCCAACTTCTATTGAAATCGGTTCAGATTTAGATATAGTTTTCATATATATGTTCGTCCGATTTTAAGCAAATGGTGCACCAAAGAGTCAAATTTATGCGGATGGACACGAAATTTTGCACAACGCACTGAAGTATGGACAGCCTAACGTGTGTTAAAATTTGTGGAAATCGCTTCAGATTTAGATATAGTTTCCATATATATGTTTGTCCGATTTTTGGCAAATGGTGCACCAAAGTGTCAAATTTAGGCCGATTGTCACGAAATTTTGCACAACATACTGAAGTTAGGATAGACTAACGTGTGCCAACTTCTATTGAAATCGGTTCAGATTTAGATATTGTTTTCATATATATGTTCGTCCGATTTTAAGCAACTGGTGAACCAAAGATTCAAATTTAAGCGTATTGGCACGAAATTTTGCACAACGTACTGAAGTTAGGATAGGCTAACGTGTGCCAACTTCTATTGAAATCGGTTCAAATTTAGATATAGTTTCCATATATATGTTCGTCCGATTTTAAGCAACTGGTGAACCAAAGATTCAAATTTAAGCGTATTGGGACGAAATTTTGCACAACGTACTAAAGTTAGGATAGGCTAACGTGTGCCAACTTTTATTGAAATCGGTTCAGTTTTACATATAGCTCCCATATATATGTTCGTCCGATTTTTCGCAAATTGTGGCTCAACAATTTAAAGTGTGTCCGATTTGTACAACATTACGCGCAACGTATCGAAATGGGTCTGGGTTACCCGAAAAAGTAGACTGATATTAATAATTTTAAGGCCTGGATTTTTTAAAAAATATTTGATAGGATACATAGAAGGCATGGATATTTTAAAAATATTTTTTCAAATACTACTACTAATTGTGGATTTTTAAAGAATAGTTTTTCAAGGAGCTTTACATGGCTCGGATTGTTTGAAGAATATTTTTTACAACGCGTGGATGATTATTTAAATAATATTCTTCCAAAATAATTTTTTTCGAGGGCTATATAAGGCGTGGTTTATTTTAATCTTTAAAAATGTTTTTAAGACTATAAAAGGAATACTTTATATAAAAATAAATTTTCAAGGTATATACAAGGCATTGTTTATTTATTTTTTTCAAGGACTATAGAAGGCGTGGTTTATTTAAAAAAAAATCATGGACTATAGAAGCCGTGGTTTATTTAAAAAAATCAAGGAATATAGAATGTTTGGTTTATTAAAAAAAATTCAAGGAATATATAATGCTTGGTTTATTAAAAAAAAATTTCTAGGAATATAGAATGTTTGGTTTATTAAAAAAAAACAAGGAATATAGAATGCTTGGTTTATTTTAAAAAAAATCAAGAACTATACATTTTTTATTTTCAAATTCTAAAGAAAACTTTTTTAAACTAATATTCTTAAATTATTATAGAAATCGCGGATTTTTTAAAAATATTTTTCAAAGACTTCAGCATGTTCAGAATTTTCTTCCTAATATTTATTCGAGGTCTTATGCTATTTTTGTATTTGAGGTTTGCATGTAGTATTTATTACACATCACATTGTTATTGACAATATCAACAATTGACCACCTAGGTAAACACCACCACATTGTTCGGGAAATCTCCACAAACAATTTATCCATTCTGATCGTATATTTATTTATTGAGAGCCCAGTTAGACCAAACAAATCTTATCTTCCAATTTCATGGCTACTACTACTCACCTTCAAAAAATGTCGCTGCACTGCTCTTCTAATCTTAATTTCTAAACAATTGTGTGTTTTTGATTGAACTGAAAATATAGAAAGGTAAAGAAAGAGAAAAGATAAATATAAATATTTAGAATTTTAATTAAATAAAGCTAAAGCTATATAAATCAAAGTCAATTCAATTATCGTCGTTATCATACTAACAAACTCGCTCTGTGTGGCGTATCACATACATACAAGTATGTGATGGGAAACTGAAAGAAAAATCAAACATAAATTGACAAACACGCACACACACACATCAATTTATAAATAGGAAAAAAATAAACATATACACACATATACATTTTTATTGTTGTTATAATCGCCATAATACGTAATGCGGATAAAAATGTATGATTATAATTATTTTTCCACTGGCATTAATCAATATTTATCAATTATTCTCCTCAAACACCAAGAAACAGAACAATGAGAGAAACACAAAAACAATACCTAGTGCACAGTAATTTGGTATGATATATTTGTTTTGTATTGATGTACATACGTACAATTTATTTTTTCATTACCGCTTTTGTTGTTGTGTACTTTAGCCATAATTTTGTGTTCGTATTATTATTTTGTTGTATTGTAATTTGCATGGCTAATATTTGCAATGAGCCATATGGGGTACGTGGAAATAAATTACTTAAGGGTGATGAATAACCCTCGAAGGATGAGAATGTGTGGAGGTGTTTTGTAGGGCCCTATTGAAAGTACTGTACTTATACAGTAATCGACAACCGTTAAGGCGCATACATTTGTATAATATTTTTCTGCCTCTTATGGCAAGTGTATGAAAGACGAACTGTTTGCCATTTCTATAGGTGAGGTGCGATTTTTTAAATATATTTCAAAGATTTAAAACAATTTTTGGTGTTTATGTTAAATGTTTTTCAGAGACTGTAGATATGGCTATGATTTTTTTAGTGTATTTATTGAAACTAGAAGCAAGTATCTTCGAACAAAATTCAACCATGTCAATTTTTATACCCTACACAACTATGTTGTCAGGGTATTATAGCTTTGTGCAGCCCAAGAATTTGTAACGCCCCGAAATATTGGTCCTAGACCCACCTTTAAGCATACCGATCGTCATATCTCGACTAGCTGAGTCGATCTAGACATGTGTGTGTGTGTCCGTCCGTCTGTCCATCTGTCCATTGTAATTTGTAAACACGATACAGGCCACAGTTATGGACCAATCTTCACGAAATGTAGGATGGGTTCTGCCCAATGAAGACTCTTATTGTTTTTGGTAAAGATCGGTTAATATTTAGGGGATGAAATGGACCAAATACCTAATCTTTGTCGGTTTTTCTGGTCGCTCCAGAGGCAGCAATTGTGGCCCAAACATCTCAAGTTTTTACATGGAGAAGGGGATTGGGACAAAGAATAAGTATGCCTATTTTGATAAAGATCGGTCAAAATTTAGCGGGTCAAATGGACCCCGACTTTTGTGTGAAAAATTACAAAATTTGTATTCTATGGCGTATATGTTTACTCCTGAAGGACATATACACAAGAAGTTGATGGTATATTCAAGAGGGGTGGCTAAACTTTAAATTGATACCAATTATATTGTCGTATGTACTCTGATGTGGAAGATACACTTAAATATTTACATTAGCTTAGGTATTGATATAGTATTCAGTAACCCATTAAATTTTCCATGAGGATCCAGGTATGGGCAACTACAACGGCTATGATTTTCGGTGATGATCAGATAATAATTTTTGGATAAATTAGACCGAAAACTTAATTTTTGGCGTTTATTATTTTTTTTTTTTTTTTTTTGAGTCGATCTAACCACAGTTGAAAGCCGAACAACACAACCCACCGTGAACGGAATCTGTACTGAATATTAGTAATATTTGTTGACCTCTAGTCGGTCCAGAGGGTGCAAATATCGCGAAATATTGCCAAGATCAGAATATAGAACCCAATAAAGTTAGATTTTCGTGGAAGTTGTGTAGGGTATCATATGATCGGCCTCGTCCGACTATACTGCTCCGCTCACTGGTTTAAAATGTTTTTTTAATACTGCGACAATCGAGCTTTTTTTAAATATTATTTAGTATAAAGGATTAAGATTAGATTAGAAGGGTTAATTTTTGAAAAATGTGTTTTTTTTAATGATGTACATTAAAATGTGTGTGTTTTTATACCCTTCATCACACTGTGGTACAGGGTATTATGTCTTTTTGCATATGTTTGTACCAGGCAAAAGGAAACGAGATAGACACATGTCCATGTTAAATTGTAAACAAATTGTAAACAAAGTACAGGTCGCATTTATGATCCGATTTGGATGAAAGTTGGCATAGGTCACTTGTTTGGCCCAAGGACAAACCCTATTGAAATTGGGAAAATCGGTTCGGATTTAGATATAGCTCCGATATACAGTTTCGTCCGATTTTCTGTAAATGAAACACCAAAGACCCAAAATATGGCCGATTGACACAAATTTTTGCCCAACGTAGTTTTGTTGAAATCGATTCTGATTTAGATATAGCTTCCATATATTGTTACGCCCGATTTTTCAGTTAATGTCCCACCAAAGGCCCAAAATATGGTCGATTGGCACAACATTTCGCACAACAAAAAGCATAACGAGTGGAAAGTTTCGCTGAAATCGGTTCAGATTTAGATATAGCTCCCATATATTTCCGTCCGATTAATTGTAAATAATGCACCAAAGCCCATATATATCTTTCGATTAGCATGAACTTTGGCGCAACGTATTGAATTAAGTCTAGAATGATGTGTGTATAGCCCCAATTATATTTTCGTCGGATTTAATGCAAATGGTGCACCAAAGTCCATATATATCTTTCGATTTGCACAAAATTTGGCACAGCGTACTAAGTTAAGTCTAGAATGATGTGTGCTAAGTTTCGTGAAAATATTTTCTTCAAATACAGTCTCAGGTGTAGATTTGGTCAAAATTTGTTTTTCAATAGACTGACACAAGCGTGGATTTAAACAAGTGAAAAAGCGTTAAGTTTGGCCGGGCCGGGCCGAACTTTGGATACCCTCCACCATAGGTATTCTGACAGACAATTGAAATGGAAATATAGGGAGCAAAAAAGTGATCCTATACCGACAATTCTACAACCCCTACACGCGAAACTAATCAGCTAACTATTTTTATATAAGAATAATATAAGAACTGCCCATTAAAGGGGTGAATATTAATAATTTTTGGAGGGAAGATTTGTTAGCAAATGCGACTACAAAATATCAAATTACAACGAATTCGGTTGAAAAACGCGCTTAAAACCCCCAAAATACGATAAATTGTGGGGGATACCGTTATATGAGGACTACCAGAAAAAGTTAACCGATATTTATAGTTTGTAGTGGAGACATTTAGTACCCAAAAATAACCCAATGTAACACATTTCAGCGAATTCGGTGGGAAAACGGGCCAAAATACCGAAAATTGGGGGTGCCGTTATATGGGGGTTACCCGAAAATGGCCTATATTTATAATTATTAGTGGATAAATTTGTACCCAAAAATAACCCAATGTGCCAAATTTCAGCGCATTCGGTGGAAAAACAAGCTCAATAAGCCGAAAATACTGAAAATTGGTGGTGCCCCATATGGGACATATCCGAAAAAAATGGACCTATATTTATAATTTTTAGTGGAAAAATTTGGTATCCAATGAATTGAATTTGGGGTACCGTTAAAAGGGGGCCTACCAGAAAAGTGGACCGATATTTATAATTTTCAGTGGAGACATTGGGTAACCAAAAGTAACCCCATGCACCAAATTTCAGCGAATTCAGTTGACAAACGCGCTCAAGAACCCCAATATATCGAAAATTGGGCGGTACCCTTATATGGGGGCTATTCCTAAACATGGACCTATCTTCGAAATTTACATGCCTGCAGATAAAAGTCGACTCTATGCAAAATGTTGGCCATCTATCTCAATTCCTTCAGAATATAGCGTGATTACAACGGACAGACGTACGGACATGGCTAGATCGTTTTAGAATTTTAACCTGATCAAGAATATATATACTTTATAGGGTCGGAAATGAATATTTCGATGAGTTACAAACGGAATGAAAAAATTAATATACCCTCCATACTATGGCCTATCTCCTCTGAGGCTGAGAGTATACACTGTCGGCAACAGGGCTGACACTTTGTTCTTTGCTCTTTTATATTCAGCCCTGGTATCCAATTTTAAAACCTATTACTGTTAGTTTTTCTTGTGGAACATTTATTAGTCTTGCCATATACAAACCATGAACTCTTCTGCGTAAGTGTGGTTATATGTTTTTGCATTTTTTGTGAAGAACCAATCCCAACATACATACATTTGAAATCATAACAATTGCTCAAGCGTGTAGTGGAAATTGTAAAAAAAGGTCGAACAAACCCTATTTGGCACAAAAATTGCAAACATACACCACAAATAGTCTATAGAATGAATACACTTCGATGATAGAGCAATTTCAAATCGATTTGTTGTGAATGGAGGCAGTCCTGTATTAGCCAATTTGAATGTAGAAATATTTTGATTGCTCAAAATGTTGTCAAGCCTTTATTTCGGTTTCAAGGTAAAAATAACAGCAGATCTTTTTGAATTTTGTAATGTAGATGGTGCATGCAAGAATAACCGAAATGACTTCGAAAAATGTCAATGTGTTTTTGTGTCTAATTTTTGTAGCTTGTGTGCATGAATACGTTTTCATTAAATTAAAATATAGTTTAAAACCAGTGAGCGGAGCAGTATAGTCGGACGGGGCCGACCATACGATACCCTACACAACTACCACGAACTCTAACTTTCTGAGGATGTTTATTCTGGGTCTGAGTAGTATTTCGTGATATTTGCCCCCTGTTGTCCGATTAGAGGTCAACAACACCTCTTTCTTACTTTTTTCGAATATTCAGTACAGTCCTTCTAATTACTTGTCCAGATTACCTTCACGGTGGGTTGTGTTGTGATTTTCGGATTATACTCTACTCGAAAACACACAAAAAATTATGTTTTCCGTCCATTTCATCCCAAAATTGTATCCTGATCATCACCGAAAATTGTAGGCGTTGTTCTTGACTATAACTGGAACTTCATGAAAAATGTCAAAGCCATCAGCGCGATATTTCTCCCTCTAATGTGGTAATGGGTTACTAAATAATATCTGAATACGTAAGCACCTGTAAGTATTTGACTGTAACTCCCACATCTGAGTAACTGGAACTTCATGAAAAATTTCAAAGCCATCAGCGCGATATTTCTCCCTCTAATGTGGTAATGGGTTACTAAATAATATCTGAATACGTAATCACCTGTAAATATTTGACTGTAACTCCCACATCTGAGTAGATACATCACTATATTTGGTATCAATTTAAAGGCCAACCACTCCTCTTGGATATGCTATCAACTCCTGGGGTCTACATCCTCCAGGAGTAAATATATATGCCATAGAATACAAATTTTGCCATTTTTCACACAAAAGTCAGGGTCCATTTGACCCGCTAAATATTGACCGATCTTTATCAAAACATGCATGCTTATTCTCTGGCCCGATCCCCTTCTCCATGCAAAATTTCGCGGTGTTTGGGCCATAATTGCGGCCTCTGGAGCGACCAGAAAAACCGACAAAAATTTAGTATTTGGTCCATTTCATCCCCTAAATATTAACCGATCTTTTCCAAAAACAATAGGGGTCTTCATTGGCCAGAACCCATCCTACATGCAAAATTTCGTGAAGATTGGTCCATAACTGTGGCCTGTATCGTGTTTACAAATTATAATGGACAGACGGACGGACGGACGGACGGACGGACAAACATGTCTAGATCGACTCAGCTAGTCGAGATATGACGATCGGTATACTTAAAGGTGGGTCTAGGACCAATATTTCGCGGCGTTACAAACATTTGGGGCTGCACAAAGCTGTAATACCCTGACAACATAGTTGTGTAGGGTATAAATATAACTACTTTTTATACCCTACACAACTATGTTGTCAGGGTATTATAGCTTTGTGCAGCTCCAAAAGTTTGTAACGCCGCGAAATATTGGTCCTAGACCCACCTTTAAGTATACCGATCGTCATATCTCGACTAGCTGAGTCGATCTAGACATGTGTGTCCGTCCGTCCGTCCGTCTGTCCATTATAATTTGTAAACACGATACAGGCCACAGTTATGGACCAATCTTCACGAAATTTTGCATGTAGGATGGGTTCTGGCCAATGAAGACCCCTATTGTTTTTGGGAAAGATCGGTTAATATTTAGGGGATGAAATGGACCAAATACTAAATTTTTGTCGGTTTTTCTGGTCGCTCCAGAGGCCGCAGTTATGGTCCGAACATCGTGAAATTTTGCATGGAGAAGGGGATCGGGCCAAAGAATAAGCATGCCAGTTTTGATAAAGATCGGTCAATATTTAGCGGGTCAAATTGACCCTGACTTTTGTGTGAAAAATGACAAAATTTGTATTCTATAGCGTATATATTTACCCCTGAAGGACATAGACCTGAAAAGTTGATATTATATACAAGAGGAGTGGTTGACCTTTAAATTAATACCAATTATATTGTTGTTTGTGCTCGGATGTGGGAGTTACACCTAAATGTTTACAGGTATCTCCGTATTCGTATATTATTTTGTAACCCATTATCACTCTACAGACGGGAGCTATAGCGCTGATGGCTTTGAAATGTTCCATGAGGTTCCAGTTATGGTCAAGGACAACGCCAATAAATTCCGTGATGATCAGATAATAATTTTGGGATGAATTGGACCGAAAACTTAATTTTTTTTGTGTTATTTTCGAGTCGATCTATAGACCAGTGTGAGGAAGAGGCGCTGTTTACATCTAATCGGGCAAGAGGGTACAAATATTGCCCAGACTCGGAATAAACATCCGCAGAAAATTTTAATTCCGTGGTAGTTGTGTAGGGTATCGTATGGTCGGCCCCGTCCGACTATACGCTCCGCTCACTGGTTTATTTTTACTTTAAGTTTTATTTATTTACTAAAATTTAATTTCAAATTTAATAAATTCCTATAACTTTACTGAAGCTTTCGCACAACAGTCAGTTATGGTTTAAAAATGCAAACGAAAGGATGGTTATAAATTTAAGCATTATGTGAACAAAATAACTGCTAATGTTCATTAGTGTACGAATACTTCAATGTACATTTTTGTTGAGATTCCTTCATGCTCTTCTACTAGCGTACTTAGATATTTACATACATGCAAACAGACACTCACACACACACACACAATTTCTGTTTGGCTTAGGGTGTATTTGCTCGTAAGCAATTTTTTTGAGAATTGAAAAAATGTACAAGATATAGAAAATATTCAAGGAAAATACGAAGCTATGCAAGATAATGTTTGCTGTCGGAATTATTATTTTGTAAAGATTAGTAGGAAGAAATGTTTTTTTTCTGTGATAAAGGAAATCTCCAAATTTTCATTTGTGACATCTGACAATATATAAGTTTGACACTTTCATTGGCGCCATTTTGAAATAAAGATATCTAAAACCAGTGAGCGGAGCAGTATAGTCGGACGGGGACGATCATACGACACCCTACACAACTACCACGGAACTCAAATTTTCTGCGGATGCTTATTCCGAGCCTGGGCAATATTTTGTGACATTGCACCCTCATGCCCGATTAGAGGTAAACAGCGCCTCTTCCTCACGCTGACATATTTTTCGAATATTACGAGTATTCAGTACAGCTATTGTCCAGATTCCCTTCACCGTGAGTTGTGTTGTTATGTTCGGCTTTCATTTGTGGTCTATAGATCGACTCGAAAATAACACAAAAAGTAATAAGTTTTCGGTCCATTTCATTCCAAAATTATTATCTGGTCATCACCGAAAATTACAGGCGTTGTCCTTGACCATAACTGGAACCTCATGGAACATTTCAAAGCGATCAGCGCTATAGTTCCGCTCTCAAAAGTGATAATGGGTTACTAAATAATACACGAATACGGAGATACCTGTAAATATTTAGGTGTAACACCCACATCCGAGTACACACGACAATATAATTGGTATCAATTTAAAGGTCAACCACTCCTCTTGAAGATTGGTCCATAACTGTGGCCTGTATCGTGTTTACAAATTATAATGGACAGACGGACGGACACACATGTCTAGATCGACTCAGCTAGTCGAGAAATGACGATCGGTATACTTAAAGGTGGGTCTTGAACGAATATTTCGCGGCGTTACAAACTTTTGAGGCTGTACAAAGTTATAATACCCTGACAACATTGTGTTGTGTAGTTGTGTTAATTTTTTAACCCTGACCTTTATTGGTCAATACCAAAAAAAACTATTTTGGGGAAGTATGACAATGTGGATACTGCTATTCATGAGGTGGTCGGACATATCGAGAAGAATATGGAGACCTCCGGTTATATATTGGATACAAGGAGTCTCCGAGTGAAATGCTGCAAATGGCAGCCGTACATCTTTTAACCCAACCATGACATTGTCCACCAAGAAGTAAGGCAGGGGAGACTATAGTTTCACGCCACTGATCCTCTTCAGTTCCCGTAGTTTTTATACCCTACACAACTATGTTGTCAGGGTATTATAGCTTTGTGCAGCCCCAAATGTTTGTAACGCCGCGAAATATTGGTCCTAGACCCACCTTTAAGTATACCGATCGTCATATCTCGACTAGCTGAGTCGATCTAGACATGTGTGTCCGTCCGTCCGTCCGTCCGTCTGTCCATTATAATTTGTAAACACGATACAGGCCACAGTTATGGACCAATCTTCACGAAATTTTGCATGTAGGATGGGTTCTGGCCAATGAAGACCCCTATTGTTTTTGGAAAAGATCGGTTAATATTTAGGGGATGAAATGGACCAAATACTAAATTTTTGTCGGTTTTTCTGGTCGCTCCAGAGGCCGCAATTATGGCCCAAACACCGCGAAATTTTGCATGGAGAAGGGGATCGGGCCAGAGAATAAGCATGCATGTTTTGATAAAGATCGGTCAATATTTAGCGGGTCAAATGGACCCTGACTTTTGTGTGAAAAATGGCAAAATTTGTATTCTATGGCATATATATTTACTCCTGGAGGATGTAGACCCCAGGAGTTGATAGCATATCCAAGAGGAGTGGTTGGCCTTTAAATTGATACCAAATATAGTGATGTATCTACTCAGATGTGGGAGTTACAGTCAAATATTTACAGGTGATTACGTATTCAGATATTATTTAGTAACCCATTACCACATTAGAGGGAGAAATATCGCGCTGATGGCTTTGAAATTTTTCATGAAGTTCCAGTTACTCAGATGTGGGAGTTACAGTCAAATACTTACAGGTGCTTACGTATTCAGATATTATTTAGTAACCCATTACCACATTAGAGGGAGAAATATCGCGCTGATGGCTTTGACATTTTTCATGAAGTTCCAGTTATAGTCAAGAACAACGCCTACAATTTTCGGTGATGATCAGGATACAATTTTGGGATGAAATGGACGGAAAACATAATTTTTTGTGTGTTTTCGAGTAGAGTATAATCCGAAAATCACAACACAACCCACCGTGAAGGTAATCTGGACAAGTAATTAGAAGGACTGTACTGAATATTCGAAAAAAGTAAGAAAGAGGTGTTGTTGACCTCTAATCGGACAACAGGGGGCAAATATCACGAAATACTACTCAGACCCAGAATAAACATCCTCAGAAAGTTAGAGTTCGTGGTAGTTGTGTAGGGTATCGTATGGTCGGCCCCGTCCGACTATACTGCTCCGCTCACTGGTTTTAGGGATATTCCCTCCAGAAGCTATGAATATCGTCCTTAAAAAACCCACTTGTAAACCTGTGAGCGGAGCAGTATAGTCTAACGGGGTCGACCATAGGATACCCTACACAACATTCATGGAAATCTAACTTTCTGTGGTTCTATATTCTGAGATTGGGCAATATTAGAGGTCAGCAAATGTTACTAATATTCAGTACAGCCCCTCTAATTACTTGTCCAGATTCCCTTCACCGTGGGTTGTGTTGTGATGTTCGGCTTTCGACTCGAAAAGTACAAATAATTAAGTTTTCGGCCCACTTCATCCAAAAAAATTATTATCTGATCATCACATATCATTTTAGGAGTTGTCCTTGACCATAACTTGAACCTCATGGAACATTTCAAAGCGATCAGCGCTATATTTCTGTCCTCTAATGTTAATTGGTTACTAAATATTTAATTTATGTATAACTCCCACAAATATCCCGAGTACATACGACAATATAATTGATATCAATTTAAAGGTCAACCACTCTTCTTGGATATACTATCAACTTCTCTGGTCTATGCCATTCAGGTGTAAATATATTCGCCATAGAATACAGATTTTGTAATTTTTCACACAAAAGTCAGGGTCCATTTGACCCGCTAAATATTGACCGATCTTTATCAAGACAAGTATGCTTATTCTTTGGTCCAATGCCCTTCTCCATATAAAAATTCGCGATGTTTGAGCCATAATTGCGGCCTCTGGAGCGACCAGAAAAACAGACAAAAATTAAGTATTTGGTCCATTTCATCCCCTAAATATTAACCGATCTTTACCAAAAACAATAGGGGTCTTCATTGGGCAGAACCCATTCTACATGCAAAATTTTATAAAGATTGGTCCATAACTGTGGCCTGTATCGTGTTTACAAATTATAATGGACAGACGGACGAACACACATGTTTAGATCGACTTAGCTAGTCGAGATATGACGATCGCGGTATACTTAAAGGTGGGTCTAGGACCAATATTTCACGGCGTTATAAACTCTTGGGGCTGCACAAAGCTATAATACCCTGACAACATTGTTGTGTGAGGTATAAAAATCGAAGATAGTCCCATTTTTGAATGAACTATAGCTCAAAATTCTTCCGAAGGAATTGAGATCGGGTACTGAAATTTTGAATAGAGTTGTCTGTCTTTTGTCTGCAAAAAGGTGAAGCCGATAAATCCCGGCCCACTTTTAGACATTGCCCCATATAATCCCCAACTTTCCGTTATTTTGAGGAGCTTGGACAAATTTTTGAAACGATTGGCACGTGTTCCACAATATCAAGCGTTATCAATATTGGTCCACGTTTTGGGTTTTTGAGATTTTAGGAAATTACTCATTATATTTTTCAACTTAAACCTCGGAAACCCAACAAACCAGTCATATTGGCTTAAAAATACACCTTGTATCATAAATATGCCTAAAATGGGGCGAGATTGTATGAATAGATGGATCAATATTGAAAATTATCGGTATAGATATTTTTCACTTTTCTAGAACCTGAAATGCCAGCCGCTCTGGTTGAAAAATATTTCGAAAATATCCTCTCTCCTCTATCCTCTTTATGGAGGCTATTTCAAAACGTAAATTTTTAGAGCAACGCGTCTAGAACTGAGGTCATGGACAACGGAAACCCCCAAAATTCTTGGAAATTACGAGGAGACTGCAAACATCACCAATATTTTATGTGGAGTCCCAAATGAAGTTAAGGCAAAGCAAATCTTAATGCTAAAAGAGGAAATCAGCAGACTGGCAGGTATTCTCACGGGATGCGAGGGAAGCAATTGGTGTATAGAGTGTGGAGAAGACAGTGTAAACTTGGAATATTTTCTATGCCACTTTATGGTTAGTAGATATCAGATAATACATATCCAAAGTGGCAGCTCTATGTCCCGTTAGCCTTTTGGATCTATGAGATTTTGTCCTATTTTGCACGTGGCCCCAAAATATGAAGTCGAAGGTTAATTGTGATCTCCTCTTGGAGAGATAACATGGACCGCTGATTACCTCTCGATAGCACAATCCATTTACTATAGTTGGCGATCTAACTTAGGTAATTCTATCTCATGCTCCAACCTCATACACTTACATTATATACAAAATATTATCCACATGAACATTCACCACCCTAATATTTATACATATTTGTGGGAAAATTCTTAGTTAGGTTGAAAAACCAAATTAGAGTTTCTCATTGCTGTCGTAGTTGTTGCTGTTGATGTTTTTGCCTCCCTTTCTTGCATATTTTAGTACCAATTGAGAACAGTTTACTTGTACTTGTGCTA